>NW_007730393.1:167944-181095 GCF_000696425.1 Galeopterus variegatus
TCTTTTTTTCTTCTCCTAGTTTTGAGTGAGGATATTATAGTATTTCTCTTTCTCTGTCTGGCTTGTTTCACTTAACATAATTTTCTCCAAGCTCATCCATGTTGCTGCAAATGGCAGAATTTCATGTTTTTTATGGCTAAGTAGTATCCCATTGTGCATATACACCACATTTTCCTTATCCAGTATCCATCAATGGACACTTATGTTAGTTCCATATCTTGACTATCGTAAATAGAGCTGCAGTAAACATGGGAGTGTAGTAAACATCCCTTCAACATAACGATTTCCATTCCTTTGGGTAAATACCCAGTAGTGGGTCATATGGCAGTTCTTTCTGTACTTGTTTGAGGAACTTCCATACTGTTCTCCATAATGGCTGTACTAATTTATAGCCCCACCAATAGTGTAGAAGGGTTCTCCTTTCTCCACATCCTCACCAGAATTTGTTATTCTCTGTCTTTTTTATAATAGCCATTCTAAGTGCAGTGAGATCATATCTCAATGTGGTTTTGATTTGCATTTCCCTGAGGATTAGTGATGTTGAGCATTTTTCATATACTTGTTGGCCATTTGTATGTCTTTTTTTGAGAAATGTCTATTCAGCTCCTTTCCCCATTTTTTAATCAGATTATTTGTGTCTTTTACTGTTAAATTGTTTTGAGTTCTTTGTTTATTCTGGACATTAAACCTTTGTCAGATGTATAGTTGGCAAATATTTTCTCTCATTCTGTAGGTTGTCTTTTCACTCTATTGATTGTGTCCTTTGCTGGGCAGAAGCTTTTTAGTTTGATATAATTCCATTTGTGTATGCCTGTGCTTTTGAGATCTAATTCATAAAGCCTATTCTCCCCCACTTAAAATCCCAACCATTAGTTAATATAATAATGCTTGCAAGGAACAGGAAAACAAATAATTTAGCTCCTCTTTTTTCCTGCTCGCCTTTAACATTGCCTTAGCCTTAGTTTGATTAAACCTAGTTCTCCCTCGACATTCTAATTTTCTCAGTTCATGGAGCCTCTTGGATTTGTCTATTTGTTAGTAGTGACCACTTTCATTTTCTAATATGATGCAGATTTTTAATAAACAGAGAATCATATTCAATTGCAGAAGATTTTGCAAATAAAGTTTTCTCCATATTCTGATGAATTTGTCGCAATATCTCTGACTCTTGAGATGGTGCTAGAATGT
Source organism: Galeopterus variegatus (assembly GCF_000696425.1). NCBI lineage: Eukaryota > Metazoa > Chordata > Mammalia > Dermoptera > Cynocephalidae > Galeopterus > Galeopterus variegatus. The sequence goes on from NW_007730393.1 coordinate 169,133, forward strand.
CTTGCAGTTTAATATATGCAGCTAAACTATTAAAAATATTCTATTCTCATAGTCAAAGCTTGGGTAGTGTTGCTGTAAACCATCGTCTATAGCTCTAAGAAAAATTGTCTTCAAGATATCAAAGAGCTTAAAAATGTATTTATTATGATATAAACCACACTCAGCATCATACTAGCAGGATTGATTAGCGTAATTAAATTAAGAATCTGAACCTACCAATTATCACATTGTCCCTATAAAAAAGCTCTATGATTTGGATTTTAAAATTTAAAAAACAAAATGTGAATCAAGAGGTATGCAAACTTCAGTGCCTCTTTTCCAAATTCAGATTCAGAGGACACACATACACTCTGAAAACCACGATGTTCACCATTTCCTGTTCAATTTACATTCAATCTCCTAGATTTATTGAGAATCAGAAGAAGAGCAGAAATCCATCCTGGCATAGTTTTATCATCTCTAAGGAGATCTTTCAAATGTAAAGGGAAAAAAAAGACATTGCACTGGCATCATGTACTTATTCCCATTAAATCAGGAGAATTGAAATCTAGTATATTACAAAAAATAACTGAATTCCTCATTAAGAAAAATAGCCAGACATTTTAAAAAGCAATAAACTGACTCCCTTATATTAAAACATTTGAAAATGTAGTTTGTCAGCTTGAACTAGGTTTTGTTTTCTCATTTTCTACTCACAAAAATATCTCTCAAGACTAAACATCAGTTTCAATGGTGCCAGAAATGTTGAATTAAGAATTCTGTTATGATGATTTACAAATGCACATATCAAACTCTCAGACTGAGGTCAATAGATATACTTTTCATTTACAAAGGAAAGTTTAACTTTCTGTAAGTAACTATAGTAGGGTACATTATTTAATGAACAGGGTGCTTACTTAGTAGACATTAGGGCAAATTAGCACTCCAACAACAACAAAAATATGTACCATAAAAGACTAAAACCAATGAACATATTTCTAAACCATTTCCCTAAACTGAGTCAATACAGTCTCCACACAATGGTGAGAGGTTCTAAATAGTACACAATAAGCCTTAATATGATGTACTATTTTACTTTTAAGACATTATTACCTTAGAACTTTTTCTATTTCTATCATATGTTTATGTATGTGTGTATATATATATATGTATATATTCATATTCTCAAACCAAATCAAATTTTGGCAATTTTAAAACTTAGAGAGTTACAAACCAGTTATTTATAAACTGAAGTACATAAAACCTCTACCCATTTACGAACTTTCATTGAAATTTTTGTGGTAAGTAGACAAGTGAATTAGGACTAGAGACATGGGATCTAGTCCCAGTTAGGCCATTAACTATGTATGTGATCATAAGTAGGTCATATTTTAAGTACAATCTATAAAATAAGAGTGTTGCTGAAAATCTGGTATCCCTTCTACTTATGGAGAACTGTGTCAAAATATTTATCAAATATTAGAGAAAATTTCCCCATTTCAATTCCAGCCAATGCTGTTTTGTTTACCTGTAGGAACTGAATGACAACTCCAAGCATATGTTGATATACTTAATCATATACAAAATAAGATCAAAAATTTATTAATTCACTTTAAAATGATTATGGAAAAAGTATAGACTAATAAGAAATTGCAAATAATCACAGAACTGTAAATTTTATTGTCACATTTGGAATGGGAGATAAATCTTAGGATATTTTTATTTTTCTGAACAATGTTTTGAAATGTTAAACTCTCTGAGACACAGCCTCTGTCTCACAAAGAGAATCCTAAGAACTGGGATATTACCTCGCTAGAGATCTTTCTATGAGTTGGGGTGGGTCATTTTGTTTTTACTGTGTGAAAATTTAAATTTTAGATTTTTATCTAACCTATAAAGAACAGTCATGAACACTCATCACTCATTAATGAATTTTCTGAAGGTAACAAATCACACAAAACCTATGAGTAATCCATACAGTTACATTTCAAGCAGATATATTTCTTGAATATTTGTAAACATTTTTACTTCATACATTCAGCTGTTTCAATAAGCAAAGCAGCTGGAGTTTGAAGAGAACATGTGGCATAAAACATTAACATTTTCATTTTAACCAGGATTAAACTGTGTGGGTTAGCAGAGTCTCACTTCTTTTAGTCTTGATGTCACACTCACTGTCTATTCTTTCTCCAGGAATGCTCCCCAGATTAAAGAAATTGATGAATAACAGCATCTACTATAGATTCAGTGGTACCTGATATCTTCAGGCAATGTGAAGACATCATCGTTTTATTGATTGAAAGATGCAAAAATTTGAAATAACCCTTCCACATCAGGAAATGGGTGTTTCTTAGACACTGATGGAAAAAACTTTGTCTCCATTCTCATTTCTACATCTGGAGATATTTTTCACACAGTTTTTCACCTATTTAAAGGCTTTAAAATTAGCTATAGACTATTGCTATACATATGTGTGGTGTGTGTAACTGGGATTAGTGTGAATAAGGAAGATAGACCAAATATCGCTGCAGGGCGTGTATACAACAAAGAAAGAATGCCTTTGCCCAGGCAGTCATTAAATGGTGGCCATGCAAAGACACCACTGAGAGCTTGTATTTTTAAATCTAATTACCCTTCAAAATGAGGATGAGAATCATGTCTCTATTCCATGAATCATAGTTTCCAGAAAATCTAGAGTGAGGAGGATAATTTCACTAGGATTTGGACTTATAATTTGAGTTTAATAATGGAATCTTCAATAGATTTTTATGTCTTCAATTTTATATACAGCTCTCATAGAGATTAAAAGATCCCATCCACTTCAGAGAAGATATATTCTTTAATAAATAAGTCAATTGTTTCAGGTCAGAATTAATTTCTGGTCCTTGTAGAATCCATAAGGATTCCTCAGAAATAAACTATATGTTGAATATAAATTATTTTATTCAAATTTCTACTCCCAAATAGAGACTGCAATATTATTAAAATGCACAGAATAAAATAAAATACACTTGACTTCCCATTTTCAAGGGGGATTCCTTCTCATAAAAATAGAACTAGACTCGCCTGATAAGAGAATGTATATTTACTGAGTGTTTCCTAGATATCAGTACAAACCAACATGCTACACATGCTTTGTCAGATTTAACCCTTACAAATAAAGCCAAGGAGGTAGGGTCTATGTTCTTTCCCAATTTTTAGTTAAGGAAACAGTCAGGGAGAGTTTAGAAACTGGTTTAAGGTCTTTCACATTGTTAGAAATGGGGCCGGGATTAGCACTCTAGCATTCTGGCATCAGAGCTGGAATATTAATCTTTATGTTGTCTCCCTGAAAAAATAATATTTTACATCAGAACCTCTCAATACATTTAAAGATGATTTGATCCATAAATACCAAGAATCTGTGACTTTTTAAACCAGAATGCTAAAAAGATGAGGTAATGTAAGATCAGAGAATGGGAAAATGTTAAATAATATTTTAACTAGTTTTGTTTTATTTCTTGGGGAAAAAAAAACAACAATGGGTGCTTCCGTATCCATCTCAACAACACTGAACACTGTGATAACTTTAAATGTATAAAAAGAATTATTTGTACTACCTGAAAAAAATTAATTTCACAGGCTTTCTCTTGATTCAATAAAAATTTTGGAATTTCACCTTGTAATTAATACACGTTTAAAATAGTATATTCAGACAACATATATTAAAAATATAAAGTTGAACATGAAAAGTTAATACAGAAATTGAAAATAAAATTTTTTCTAATGCTAGATTGTATAACTTATTTTTGTATTTTGGTTTTCCACCAACTCAAAAATCACTTTTATGTTTTAATACATGTCAATTATGAGCTAAATTAGACGAATCATTCTATTTTTCCAAATAGCAATTTGCTTTAATTGGTATTTTTTTCCTGTTTTTTTGTTTTTTTCCTCTCTTCAATTGTAGCTATGACTCACATACAAACATTACCTCTTTGTGGATCTGGACTTAACCCAATGGACTAGTCCTTTGATAAAAATGACTTTTTATAGTAAAATATTTTTCTCACTTTTAATAAGCACAATATAGTCACTTCAATTTTTTAGAAATAGCTATTAAATAAAAGTAAATCAGTGTGATGAGTAACTTTTAATAACTTAATAGTCCTGTCCAGACTTACTAACTTCTATAAAAGTCACTAGGTAGGAGAAGTAAATTGTTTTAACAACCATCTCAGGAACATAAGGACATATTTATTTGAACAAGGCTGTATTTAAGACTTTAAGTAGTTAATAGCACATGATTCTATAGCAATTCCAGAAACACTATTATGCAATTAACTATTAAATTGCATAATATAAACAAGAGGCCAGTAAGACATTTGGTGCTTGGTTATGATGCCAAAAAGAGAAACATGACCACTTCGAAAGCCTATGTCATTAGTCCTGTTGGTGGTCAGCAGCCTCCTCGTTCAGGAGTTGGGGCCAGGCTCATATGGTAAAAGGCTCAGAAGAATCCAGCAAAGAAGAAAATTTCTGATACGATGAACAGGATTATTCCATATTGCAGGCTTATTCGAACAACGGTTGTATGATGGCCTTGATAGGTACTTTCTTGTGCCACATCTCATCACCATCGATACATGGTTAGTAGGTTTGTTAGTAGGCCTCGTGTTAGTAGAGTATTTGAGTTGAAGCGAAATCATATTGTTAGGCCGGATGGTATGAGTAGGGTGGATAGGTCTCCTGTGAGTTGTCAGGGGCTGGGGTTTACTATATGATCAGCGTGGGTTTGTTGAGTCATCAGGTGCTGTCGTGTATTCACTAGGAGAGTGAATATGTAGGCTTGAATTAGGGCTACGACAAGTTCAAGGGCAGTGAGTAGGATGAGGATAGTGAAGGTAGTCCTTGTAGAGGTGCATCACAAAACCTCAGTAGAATACATGTATAGAGAGAGCACATTGTTATGTAAAGTTTCTATGGCTAAGAAACTTAATACCTGTGGAGACTGAGACTTCCTGCTCTGGTCCAATAGAAGATATCTATTAATTGAAGTGAACACAACCAGGGAAAGAAAAGTGACAAATTGAAATTATTATTATGCTTATTTAATAAAAGGCTAGAACAACAGAAATTTGCATCCAACTTCCATGTAAATGAAGACTCTACTGTAATGGTCCATGGGTTAATGTAGATTACAACCATCATGGTCTCTACTAATCAAAGAACTCCAGAGTAGAAAATAAAGGCAAGAATTTCCTAGACCACAACAGCTGATTTCTCTTCTTTTCTTGAGAGATAAAAACAGATCGTTTCGGCCACTATAGTGGGAAAAAGACTGAACTCTGAACCAGAAAATGAGTTTGATCCCCTTCTGGTCACCAATTTTATGATATTGGGCAAGTCTTTTTATTTCTCTTGATATCATCTGTAAAAAGTAGTGCTGTAGATTGGATGTCCCTCACTGAGGCTTAATCCCCACTGTAACTGCTGAGGGTGGGAAATCCTGTTATGGTCGTTGAAAAGTAGGACCTTGAAGAGGTGATTAGATTGTAGGACCATGCCATAATGAATGGATTAAAAATGGTGGTCATGGCATGGTTCTGAGGGCTTTAAAAGGAGAGTGCATGAGGAGCTAACTCTCTCTGCTCTGCCATTTTCTACCATGTAAGTCCCCTGCATTGTGTAAAGCCACCACCAAAGAAGGCCCTCACCAGATGTGCTCCCTGGACTTTGGACTTCCCAGCCTCAGAAAGCGTAAGCCATACATATTGCTTTCTTTCTAAATCACCCAGTTCTAAGATAGCAGGTGCTCACTTGCCCTGGGTTCAGGTTTCAGGCCACACCTCTGAGTTTCAGGCCACACCCCAAGGACTCAGGCCCTTCCTCTAAGAGTTACTGTTGCAGGATGAATGTATTTTTGGCAACAACATGAGAGCTCAAATGTCTGATTTAATGCAATTCCAGTGGCTGGGCATGCTCAGTAGAAAAGGATTATATAATCATAGTCAAGCTTGCTCAGTAAAGTGGAATTTATATTCACTAGATATCATAAATATGTATTAGATAACAAAACTATAAAACCCGAATCCCCGCAGAAGGCTGGGTTGTCGCTCATTCGCTGGCTGAGGTGTGTATGCTTTCTTTCATATCAAACTTACTTTCTTTAAGCAGCTGCTCATTCTCTTGAACCAGCCTGCACTCTGTACTAGACTCTAAGTAGTATTTATTACTTTTGTATTAAATCTTGGGTATCTAAAGCTAGGCCACACTATCTCTGTGAAATCTGTATCTCTTATTCGTCACATTGAACCTGTTCTCACTTTCTACTGTGACTCTGCTCTTGAATTTTTTCCTGTGGCAGAATCAAGAAACAGGTAAGAGGATGAGGTGGGTTAAGGCCAACTATTGGGCCTTCCCAGACCCCTCTCCTCTGGCATCAGTTCCAAGTATTTTGTTATAAGCAACAGAAATGGACTAAAACAAGTAGGGTTTGAGGACTTCACTATATACTTCATATACGTAAGAATTGATTTAAAATTCAATAGTTCAATAAAGTGATTAATATTTTTCTTTCAAAAAACCTATGTTACAGAAATGGGCTTTTTTACTAAATATAAACACATCATTTGGAATGTACAAAATATAAATAGATATGTAAAGTTTAATATATATGTACTAATATAGATAATGTATAGATAATAAAGATAATATGTGCACATATATGTAAAATCTATTATATTATTCTTTTTATTTATTTAAGATCAAATATTAATGCTTCTTATAAATACATAAATTAATATTAACTTGAAAATTTTGACTTTTCTGTAATGAACAAATTCTAGAAAATGCCAAAAAAATTGTATTCATACTACATATTTCAAAATGCTTGCTAATGGTACATCTAACTAAATTTTAAATAAATGTGAAGTAACACAATAATCATCTTTATCTCAAGAAAATATAATATATGAATTGCATATCTTGAATTCAATCTATTTAGCTCTAAAGACGAATGAAGCTGGAGATGCAAAATTATACAGATATCAATCAAATTATGGTCCCATCTTATTTGTGAACATACTGTGATTTTCAGTTTTCATTTCTCTGTGTCATTTTCCAATTCTAATCTCAGCAGAAGGGAGAAAATAATACATAGGTGCTAGTTTTCTATGATATTCTAATAAGTAACAAAGTAAGACTAGGACATCAGTCCTAGGTAATGAGTTTGGGGGATGGTTAGCTCATAACAGCTTATGAATTTATCTTGAGGAGTAGCTTGAGAGGTCAGCTTGTCTCTTTCAACTTATAATAAGACTGGCAACTAAACTATCTAAATTGATGGTAGCTTGTCCTATTGCAAATGACCTTGAGACAAGATTATTCCATTTCTTTTCTTGATAACCAGTATGATAAAAATCTAGTCATGGCTGGAGCTATGCAAATTTACCCTCCTTCAACAATGAGAGAGGTTATTTCTACATGAAAAAAAAAATCACATTTTCAATAGTGCTTAATTTGCTACTAGGAAATAACATTGAAATTCTTTAAAGGCCAAAGAGATACCACTTTTAAGTGATGAAAGCTTCACCATATTTCATATGCTTTTCCTTTTATTCTCTTCACTCTAAAAGGCTAGTGACCAATGCCCCAATGCCTTGCCATATCCTTCCAAAGTCTGCTCTGCACAATATTCCATCCAAAAGTTAAAATGCTTTGCCCCCAAACAGGCATTTTTGCAGCCTCCAACTTCTCAGCACAATAACATTAAAGACATATATCTTAGATTTTAATTTAAAGGAAACTATCAATAATATTTTAAACTAAATATATCATCCACTCAGTAAAAACCTCTTTATCACTTTCTTACTTACTCTCATCACCCAGGTTTGAAACATTCAAATACATCAGTGAATTTTCCAGTTTTCTCACTTTCCACATCTAATTAGTTGACAAACTCAAGTTCTTCTGATTCAGGCTATTTCCCTAACGTGGTTTGCATAATTTTTGTAAGCATGTACATTCTCTGGAATCAATGTCCAAGCATTCCAAAAATTCTCAGAGGGGTTCTGAACTAACTAACTAAATAAGTGTCTGAGACATTACATCTGTTCTCACTATTAACAATCTAATTCTATTTCTCCAGCCATCAGTTTCTCATTCCTCCAAAGTGTAGTATACACTACTGACAAAGCAGCCCTTTGTCATTACTCATTTGCCCATTAAAACAAAATGAGGACGAAACCACAACATCAATATCATCATAAAAAAAAAATAGGTCAGCATAGCAACACAAAGGGAACCAAGGATGTAGCAACATATTTTCATAGTTAAAAATTCATGTATTATTTACTTAGCTGACAGTATATATACATGTAATTGTGTAGGAGATTTGTGTTTTTCTTTTTGAATGGCCAGGATGTGAACTGCTTTCCAAAGAGAAATAGAAAATGCAAGAGCGTCACTTTTCTAAACTTTCTTGCATCTGGGAAAAGTATGTCATAGCCTCCACAAACATATCCTCTGGGGCTTACTTCTCCAAGAACGCAAATGAAAACTAATGATAAAAAAAGCAGCAGAATCTGAGCAGGATCAATTCTTGCAGGAATGGCAGAAGCGAGAACAAGTACAGTTCATCCCATTTCCAGAGGCATTGAAGGCTGCCATTTAAGAACATGACCTGTGTGTCCAAAGCTGGTGGTGTTGGAAATGCAAATTGTAGGGTCTACAGCCAGAGGCAGTTGCCAGGGTGCATTTGCAGGACCAGGTCCACAGAAAGATGTAAGGCACTACTTCTGGCTGTGTAGCTTCCATGTCCAGATTTTTAGAACTCTCAAAAATTCTGTGAGCTTCGTAATATTTTTTTCAGAAGTTCATTTTCTGCTCACACTACCAAGAGCTGGTTTCTATTGTTTGGAAATAGCACCCTGAATGATGTAGTCACCACTTAAGATTACATGCAAATAAAGAAAGTCTGCCACATATCCTTTATAAAGCAAAGAAAGAATTAAAGATGCCTTGACATAACACTACACAATACAACAAAATAGTGAAATACTTACCAAAGTCACTTTCTTTTTCAATCAAAACTTGAATCATTAACTATCGGGAAAAATAAAAATGAGTGAGTGATGTAAAAAATTAATTTTTATGACTTGGTTGACGTTCCAATTTATTTTTCTGTCTTGACAAATTTATTTCATTTCTTTAATAACATTATTTCAAAGAAGTTTTAAGTTCACCGAAAACTTGAACAAAAACCATAGAGTTTTCATATACCTCCATCCCCACACGTGTACAACCTTTCCGCTATATACATCCCACATCTTAGTGGCTTCCAACTTTCAGCAATTATGAATAAAGCTAATATAAGCATTCGTGTGCAGGTTTTTGTGTGGACATGAGTTTTCAACTCATCCTCCATTCCTGAATTGTATGGTAAGAGAATGCTTAGTTTTATAAGAAACTACCAAACTGTTTTCCAAAGAAGCTGTACCATTTCTCATTCCACTAGCTAAGTATGAGAGTTTCTGTTGTTCCTCACCTAGGCTAGCATTTGGTGTTGTCAGCAGTCTGGATTTGGGCCATTATAATAAGTGTGTAGCTGTATCTTATTGTTGTTTTAATTTGCAATCTCCTAAAGACAGAGGATGCTGAGTATCTTTAAATATGTCAACTTGCCATCTGTGTATCTCTTTGTTGAGGTGTGTGCCCATGTTTCAGGTCTCTTGCACGTGTTTTAATCAGGTCATTCACTTTTTTGTTGTTGATACTTAAGATTTCTTTATATATTTTGAATAATAGTCCTTTGTTAGATATGTCTTTTGCAAATATTTTCCACATCTGTAGCTTGTCTTCTTATTTTCTTGACGTTGTCTCTCACAGAGCAGAAGTTTTTATTTTCAGCGAAGTCCAGCTTATCAATTATTTCTTTCATTGATTGTGCCTCTAGTGTTGTATCTTAAAGGTCATCATATCCAAGGTCATCTAGATTTTCTCCTATGTTATCTTCCAGAAGTTTTATAGTTTTGAATTTTACATTTAGATCTATGATGTATATTGAGTTAATTTTCATGAGGGGAATAAGGTCTGTGTCTAGATTCCTTATCTATTTATTCATTTATTTATTTTTGCATTTGAATATCCAGTTGTTCCATCATTGTTTATTAAAAAGACTGTCTTTGTTCCATTTCATCGCCTTTTCTCCTTTGTTTAAATGCAGGTCTATTTCTGGGCTGTCTATTCTGTTTCATTGATTTGTCTATTATTTTGCCAGTACCACACTGTCATTATTACTGTAACTTTATAAAATGTCTTGAAGTCAGCTAGTGTTAGTCCTCTCACTTTTTTCTCCTTGAGTTGGCTATTATGGGTCTTTTGCCTCTCCACATAAACTTGAGAATTGGTTTGGTTGATAACCACAAAATTATTTGCTGGGATTTTAATTGGGACTGCATCAAATCCATAGATCAAGTTGGGAAGAACTGACATTTTCCAAATTTTGAGTCTCTCTATCCATGAACATGGAGTAGCTCTCTTTTTATTTATTTGTTCTTAGATATCTTTTATCAGAGTTTTTTTTAGTTTTCCTCATACAGACCTTGTATGTATTTTGTTAGATTTATACCTAAGTATTTCATTTTTGGAAGTGCTAATGTAAATGTTAATGTGGTTTTCATTTCAAATTCTGCTTGTTCATTGCTAATATATTCGACATTTTAGTTTTTTGGATAGAAAACTATCCCATGTTTGTGTGACATAATGCTTTTAGAATCAGAGATTTTGTAACAGATTTTGTATCTTGATCTTAATCTTTTTTTCCACAGTCCAGTAATTTACTTTAAATTTTAGTAATTTCAAGTTCCACAAACAAAACTGAAGAACAGCAATATTGCACTTGAATTCTCTCTCATCTGTACACTCAGTGATCTAAAACACCACAATACCCAAGATACACAAACCTCAGGGAAGAGTTAGTAAATACACACAAGATTGGAATCATGGTGCTTTGTTCCTGAATGGAATGGTCCCACAGAAAAAGCACAGGCTACTTCTTTCCAATTTGAAGATATAATTTAGATATAATATACCCCAGGTAAAAAACAGAGTTTTAATTTACTCATTCAAAAAAACAAAACAAAACGAAATACATAGCATGCCTCCTCTGTGTCCATCACTACGAAGTCACATGCTATGATAAGTAAGGCATGGTCTTTGCCCTCAAGAAAGTTTTCTGCCTAGCTGGAAAGACAGACATAAAAATGTTAACATGAAGCTTCTGTGTCCATCACTACGAAGTCACATGCTATGATAAGTAAGGCATGGTCCTTGCCCTCAAGAAAGTTTTCTGCCTAGCTGGAAAGACAGACATAAAAATGTTAACATGAAGCAGCAAGCTGGCAAACATTGTCTAAAGAAAGATTGTGGAAGATGCTCCCCATTAGTTTTTTTTTACACACTCCTCTTCAGGTCAAAACCAAAACTGTCTTACTATGACATTCCTGACATTTTTGAAATTCAGAAAATATCGCTTACTGGACAGAAAAAGGAATTTCAGAAATAATAACCAAACTTCTATAATGATAATTTCTTGAATGTAGCAAAGGATATATGGCTTGCAATATACTGGCATCATCCAATAAGCCAGATTTTTTTTTTATGATCATGATCTCAAGCCACGCCTGTGAGATATTGGGGTACTTTGATCCTGATGTTAGAAAGTTAACATTCTTTATGATTTTGTTTAATTGAATGGCTTTAAGAGAAATTCATCTTTATTTCTCAATTAAGAGAAGGATTTTTTTAATGTTGGTAGCTCAAATAATTAGTAAAGGTATCTTTTATCTGAATGTCCATGATGAATTCAATGCCTTGAAAATAAAAAGCAATAGAATGAAGGGGCAAAATCTTTAACAGTGAGCGTCTTCTCCAGAAAGGGATCTCATACTCCTGCTAATTCTGCCACTTTCATTTAGCAGTTTTCACCGTTTCCTACTGATTGC
>NW_007730393.1:181582-182468 GCF_000696425.1 Galeopterus variegatus
TCATACTCCTGCTAATTCTGCCACTTTCATTTAGCAGTTTTCACCGTTTCCTACTGATTGCCAGATGCCTATGACAATATTTCTGTGTGTACACATTAAGCAAGATTGTTGTTGTTATGCTTTATTTTTTATTTATGTTAATGAGACAGAATCTATATGGTAGAGAGCAGGAAATTTTCCATTCTGATGGATAAATAACATCTGTGGAAATTTTAAACATTCAAAATGTGTCTGTCTAGAGCAGCATGAGCCACCAAATTTTAATGACAGACATACAAAGACATTCATCTAGAACTACCTGACTTGATTAAAAATTCCTATCCTATTAAAATAATACGCAATGCTTTCTGTGCATCCATAATTGGTATTGATGTGGGAGATGAAGTATCAGTGTAATATTCCATGATTAGTTGTGCAGATCTGTTCGGTCCCCCTTACAAACTCAGTGCTGTGAATAGATTCAGTGAGTTAAATCTCAAAAGCCATTCAGATGGGATTCAGGCATTATTTTTTAATCATTATTAAAACTGAGGTCTATCACAGGAGGGAGAAGTGGAGAATGAAAGCCATGCTGAACTAATCATACACGTACTCAAGTCTCTCAGGGAGTCTTAATTTAAGAATTTTCTCTCCTGGGACAGCCCTGTCCCTCTACTCCACTTCCTCCAAAAGACAGAGTTATTCTGGGACTATTGTCCTCACAATGCATTTCCTTTTTTTTTTTTTTCCTCTCTGCTTATTTGTTACAAATTTAAACTGTTATGGTTGTGTGAGATCTTCATTTCAGTGTAGTACTGTGGTACAAGTTGCAACATTTCTATTTTCTCTTCAGAAAGCCTCTGATATCTCTGTCTGTTGATAAGGTATGAGAGAGAGGGGAGAAGGG
>NW_007730393.1:183006-189341 GCF_000696425.1 Galeopterus variegatus
TCTTCAGAAAGCCTCTGATATCTCTGTCTGTTGATAAGGTATGAGAGAGAGGGGAGAAGGGGAGAAGGAGAGTTGTTACTTTTTCAGTGAAGTTATTGCTTAAAGTTAAAATATGCAACAACACTGGACTTTGCATATTAAAAGAGAAGACCGCAAATACTACTTTAACAAATGATACATTAAAGCTTCATTAAAACCATTGTTTTCTTTATCAAGGATTTCCCAGTTGGAAATAATTTCAAATACCTTACAAATTATTATTATATAAATTTGGATTAACAAAATAAGAGAAATGTATCCACTGTACAGAACAAAAGAGGCGTCTAACCTGTCCCCATTACACTTAGGTAGGTGGGAAAATGCTCTTTCACCAGTAATAGTAAAGTTTCCTCCTATAAAATCAAATAGATTTAACCATTTCTAACTGCTGGTGCAAATAATTCAGCCCAAAAAACAGACCTGTGGATTAAATGGTCATTTTTTGGCTTCTAAAATGAAGCCAATTTGCCAAATAACAATAACGGTATATGTCTGCATTTCACTTTTCTCGTATTCTCTCGTGCCTCCGGTCGCAGCTTAAGTGGCACTCCCTCTGGGATGGCCTCCCTTTCATTTGGCTTTGTGTTAAGCCTGTATGCCCAGAGTAACACGTAATTCTCTGGTGGTTGTTATATTGCAATTACAGCTAGATTGTATTGAATCGTCTCACTTACCCATTAGTCTATATGCCCCACATGGGTGGCTTTTAAGCCTGTTTTATTCAAACTTGGTTTGACTAAGCACCAAGCAGAGTGCCTGCACGTTGTATTCCAATAAGTATTTTTGTTGTTGTGGTGGTGGTGGTTGTTTGGTGGTGGGCCAGTACAGGGATTGAGCTCTAGACCTTGGTGCTGATTAGCAGCACCACACTCTAACCAACTGAGCTACCTGGCCAGCCCCTAAATATTTCTGATATTATTGTCCCATATATGTAAAGAGACTCTGACAGAAAAAGTGAATATCGGGGTCAGAGTGTCAGAGAGCTCCCAAAAGTCAGAGCCAAAACCAGAAGACGTTTAAAAATGGACTTGCTGGGATTAGAAGTAGCAAGTCTAGCATGTTGCTCTCCCCTCAGCAGGGGCCCTCTCTGTGTTGTGGACAGAGAGAGACAAAGACTAGTTTGGCAGTTGGCTGCAATGCAAGACTTTGTGGAATCGTCTTATTTCAGATGTGTTTCATTCTCAGAAAGGAAAAGAAAAGATCACTTAGAAAAAGAGAAAGTGGCAAAGCTGATATAGTCTAAAGAACAATATAAACCAAAAAAAAATGTTGCCAACATAATTTATATCACCTTGCTGCTTCTTTTTTTTTTTTCTTTTTAACAGACTCTCAAGGTACTTACAAGCATGCTTTGAATTTAATTTCCACATAATGTAAGCTCCTCTAAGAGATGAATATTCATTACCAATTAGTATTTCTAAAGATGCATAGCTTGCTCTGTATCTCCTTGTAGAGCACTTTATTTTTTAAAAAATGAGTATTATAATTTATCACTATTTATTTTGCCCCAAATGTAAATTTTGACGTATCTACAAGGGCTTTTGTTTAGATACTCAGAACATTGCCTTTTTCTTTCATAGTGGCCCACAGACCCCAAGAATAGGGCAGATTGCCCTTAATTACGTGAGTGTCTGTAAACAAACTCCCATAGGTATAGCTGGTTTTCTTTCAATCTCTGAGACTACTGAAATTAATCCAAATTCTAAAATTTTATGTGCAGACCATTTGCTGAAACAATGCCATGTACATTTTTAAATGCCTCATTGATTGAAGAGTGTATCATTAAATTGTTTTTCACATATTCTGCAGCTGTGCATTCATGATGTTTTGTTTAAGGGAAAAAAAATGTCATCTGAGAAATTAATTGATACAAGCCAGAACTCATTGGCCATTTTAAGCATTTATCTTTCATTGTCTATAAGTTCCACTTAGTGAATCAGTAGGTCTATTAACCTCAAACCCTAGCAATTCAGCCTGTGAATACCACATGAAATGTGACTTTTTCTTATGCTCTAATATGTACTTGAAAATGAATAAGTGCTAAATTTTGTTTTGCCTAAGAATTAAATGCTCACTGACTGGCTGACTTGGTGCAGATTCCAGACAAGATTCTAATATGACAATCCCAAAGAGTTATCCTATCTTGTTTATATCTACAATTCTGAAATTAAACTAGAATGCTGATTCTTTTTCCTATATTGCATTGAATCCCTAAAACATGCATAAATTGAACAAGATGATTTTATATCTAAATTAGTTAATATTTACAATTCTGTTCAAGAGAGTTTAATATTATCTTGTGTATGAAAAAAATAGGTAAGGGAGTTTTTAAAAAAGTATAAAAAAAAAGAAAAGAAAAATGATCCCAAGACTGTATAATTTACCATCTGATCATTCCAAGTGATATTATGTCCTTTTGATTCCAAAGCCAAGTGTGAGTTTCTCCTCTACATTATATTAAACATGATGAAATACTATAGTGTAACAACATTTAGCATAGAAAACTATATGGTTTTTTATGTCCAGAGCTTGTTTTACTTCAACTCCACACGACACAAGTCATGGGTATGAGAAAATAAGCAAGCCATTCATAGGTGCTTCTCAGAGAGTTTAAAATCTGATTGAGAAAAACTGCACTCAAACATGATAAAACAAGGTCAAAGATGAAAAGAGAAGATGTGGTAGAGTGCTTTGATAGAAAAAATGAGAAAAACATGACTTCCAATGGAGATGTTATACATGAATTATTGATTCACAGAATGAGTGGGTCTCTGAGCAGAAAGTAGTAGAAGAAAGGTTTAAGAATGAACAAAAAGCACAGTATGAGCAAGAACACACCAGGTCTATTTGGGAAAAAAATTATATTACTTCGTTTGCTTAAACACAAAGTAGGTTAAAGAGAGTAGAAGACACGTGTGAAAATGCCACCCCTGGCTGAAAACCTATCTTTCTTCCTTTTCCTTTCCTTACCTGATAAAACCCTACTCTTCCACTCTCTAGCTCCTCCGATGCGGAGTCCAGTTTATTCTTTCCTCAGTATCTGGGTACCAGAGGCAGCAGTGACAGCAGGTGTATTAGTAATTTATAGCTGAAAACCTATCTTTCTTCCTTTTCCTTTCCTTACCTGATAAAACCCTACTCTTCCACTCTCTAGCTCCTCCAATGCGGAGTCCAGTTTATTCTTTCCTCAGTATCTGGGTACCAGAGGCAGCAGTGACGGCAGGTGTATTAGTAATTTATAGCTGCCTAACAAATTATAGTAAAACTTAGCAGCATGAAATAAAACCGTTCACTATCTGCATACTTTCTATGGCTCGGGAATCTTTTAGTAGCATTGCTGGGTAGTTCTGACTTAGGTTCTCTCACAAAGTTGCAGTTGGGCTGTTGACCAGGGCTACAGTTGTCTCAAGGCTTGATTAGGCCAGAGAATCCACTTCCACACTTATTCACATGTTTGTTGGCAGGCCATCGCTAGCCATTAGCCAGATACCACCATTTTTTGCTAAGTGTGCTCTCTATATTCTGCTTGAGTGTTCACATGACATGACAGCTGGCTTCCCCCAAAGTGAGTGATCCAAGAGTGATCACAAGGGAGCAAGAGAGCATCCCAGATGGAGGCCACAGTCTTTTATAACCTAAACTTGGGAATTGTGTCCCATCACTTCCACCATATTCTACTGGTCAGTCAGACCAACCCTGGTACAGTGTAGAAGGAGACTACACTAGGGTGTGAATATCAGAAGACCGAGATCATTGTAAGCCATCAGTGTAGGCTACCACTACAGATTAAGCTGTGTGTCCCTGTTGAGTGTACAGAGTCTGAACTGGCCAGTGAGCAGTTGTGTTATCACAGAACCAGGTCAGCACTTTGGAGCTTCCAACCCTGTTGATTCTGTTGCTTGCTATTCAGAACGTTAATTATTATTTTAAGTCTTTAGCCTCCTTAAGAAAAAAAGACATGTGATATTCACTATCTGAGGCATCTGGAGTCCCCTGATACTTTTATTTTCTGTGAAGGATTTGTATTAAAAACATATTTACTGGAACTCTCTTCCCTACCTAGCTTCAGGGTGCTTGACAATTGCTAATTCACAACAGCACTGATGAGAAATTTTCTCTAACATTCAGCCTTATTCAAATATTCTACATCACCATGAATGTGACTCATTAAGCCATACCCCTTAAAATAACTGTATCTTACTTCTCATTTACGTTATCTTATTCCTCATGTATATGCATTGTCAAATATTTATACCTGTTAACAAAATGGCTTTTTGTATTTACTTATTACTGTGATTCGTATACTAGTTTAATCAAAGTTTCTACAAATGCTTTCTGGGGGGCCACCCTCTCTCAGGCACCTTACACTCACGATTGCTGCTGCCTAACTTGATAACTTAATTTGTTAATTGCTCTTTCCATAGACTTGAGAACTTATGATGATTTCCAAGTGCACTGGGGAGGAGATGTAAAATTTTCTCCTTTTCAAAGCTCTTTGCCTAGCCCTGAGTTTTCATCTTCTTTGGTTATTCTACTTCTGCCTTCAGACAAATATCAAAAAGCCTTCTTGTCCTGGCATTCCCTTCCTACTCCACTTGTCCATTCACGGCATCAGCGTGCTCCTTTTGATTTACTGAAATGCAATCTCTGCCACAAAATCTTCCTAGACTGATTGGAAGTTAGGTAAAAGCTTTCCAGGACCTAAAAGTGCTCTGATTTTTATGAGTAAGTAGTGTACAAATTTAAAATCATCATTTTCTAAATTTATTAAATCAGTTGGTCAGAAGGCAAGATCTGGAGCTAATGAAGTCAAGTTTATAGTCACAGGTTTGAAATATAGTGCCACCCTTTTCTTCTTGCAGGCAAGAATTTTACACCAAGAGCTGGGGGTAGGGAGGCAAAACCTGGAGGGAGTCATTAGTAAATAGGTATGTAAAACTATCAAAACTACTGATCCACAGTAGTGCCGGGTATAGACAACATGGATTTAGAGCCAGGCACTGGATTTGAATTTAAGCTTTCTACCTAATAACAATGTGACCTTGAGTAATTTGCTTGACACTACTGATCCTAAACTTTCTGATCTAAATAATTTTTATAGTAATATCTATCTAACAGATAATGAACTTAAATAGCTAATGTAAGTGCATATTAATTATATGTACTATGCTTTTAGTAAACACTCAAAGACTGAAGTGAATAGTTTTTGGACCAATTTCAGAGTCATATTGTATAAGAAAAGCCAAGTAATATAAGTCATATATATTAAATAATAACTTATATTAAAATATGTCTTAGGTGCTTAATTATGTTTAATTATCATGTGATCTGCCATAGCTTGAATATTCCAGGGAAGCAGAGAATATGCCTGTTTTGTTCATAAATCTGTACCTAGCACCTTGCACACTGTTTGATACATTATGCCTCATATTAATTATATACATATTAATACATATTTATTGAGTTTATGAAGAAACAATTATAGTATTAATATTTTTGTTTGACCCAGACACTTATTTTACCAAAAGGTCTTACAGAATTTAAATCACTTTTTTATATAGAAATCAAAGGTAAATATGAAGATACTTCAAAAAGTTGTGGAAAAATCAAATTAAAAGATAATATGAATTCTTCCATGAACTTTTTGAAGTAGCCTCATCGGCATTTTGGCATTTTTAATAATAGTTAAAACTTGGATACCATGGAAATGTCCAATAGAAGAAAAATAGTTAAGATATTGTATCCATTCAAGAATATATTATGTGGGAATTTTAAATAATAGTTATGGATATTATACAACAACTATGAAAATATTAAGTGCTAAAAGTGGGATATGAAATTATATATACAGAGGCAAGAGAGCACACCTGGGGTCCTAGGCAAGGAACCGAAGGTTGCAGCCTCCTCTGCTCAGAAGGAGGCAACAGAGCATTCCCATGCCCAGGGTCCTAGATAGGAGCCTAAGGCAGTACCTCCTACCTGAAAGCAGGCAAGAGAGCACACCGAAAACACCACTTCTGTGTTTCCAAACACACCAAAACCCACCCCAGCCACTGTCACAGCCATGGCTGCCTTAAAAGTGGCTTGATGCCATAGCAGCAGCCACAGCCACCATGAAGGTGGCCCCCCCATACATGTGACTGCATTGACTCAAGGAGTCACCAGCAGAGACTGGAAAAAGAAGAGGATGTCTCTCTCCTCAAAGCTCACTTTAGAGAAATAGGAGAAGCAACTGTTTACAGATGACCAAATATCAACATAGAGATACTAGAAATATGAAAACACAAGAAGATATG
>NW_007730393.1:189771-191374 GCF_000696425.1 Galeopterus variegatus
TTTACAGATGACCAAATATCAACATAGAGATACTAGAAATATGAAAACACAAGAAGATATGACACCTCCAAAACAATACAGTAATTCTCACATACCACCCTATACAGCAAGAAACTTTTAAATGACTGAAAAGGAATTCTGAGCAATCATCTTAAGGAAACCCACTGAGCTACAAGAAAACTCAGTTACACAACACAATGAAATGTGAAAAACAATCCAGGATATGAAGAAGGAAATGTACAAAAAGATTAATATCTTTAAAAAGAATGTAGCATAATTCATGGAACTGAAAGATTCACTCAATGAAATAAAAACACAACCAATAGCTTAAGCAGCAGGCTAGAACAAGCAGAAAAGAGAATTTCTGATTGTAAAGATAGTCTTTTTGAAATAACCCAGGCAAACCAAAAAAAGGAAAAAAGATTTTTAAAAATGAAGAAAATCTAAGAGAGCTAGCAGACAAGCTCATAAACATTTGAGTCATGAGCGTTCTGGAAGGTGAGGAAAAAGGAAAAGACATGGAAAACCTATTCACTGAAATAATAACAGGAAACTTCCCAGTTTTAGGGGGAGACATGGACCTGCACATCCAGGAGGCTCAAAGATCCCCACACATCCAACCCAAAAAGATCCTTTCCAAGACACATTATTATAGTCAAACTGGCAAAGCTCAGAGACAAAGAGAAGATCTTAAAAGAAGCAAGAGAAAAACATCAAGTCACCTATAAGCGAGCCTCTACCAGACTAACAGCAGACTTTTCAACAGAAACTCTACAGGCCAGAAGAAATTGAGATGAGATATTCAAAACACTAAAAGAAAAAAATGGCTAGCCAAGAATACTACACCCAGCAAGGCTATACTTCAGAAATGAAGGAAAACNAAAAATGGCTAGCCAAGAATACTACACCCAGCAAGGCTATACTTCAGAAATGAAGGAAAACTTAGTGTATTTTCCAGACTAATTAAACCTGTGGGTGGTCACTACCACACACCGAAACCTACCAGAAATCCTCAAGGAAGTCCTGCACCTAGAATCTGAAAAACGATAGTCACTACCACGAATACACAAGAAAGAACAAAATCCACTGGTAGAACAAAAATGCAAAAAAACAAAATCTTACCACCACAAGAAGCCGTAGTGACAATGTAATGAAGCCCCTGCTTTATATCTGATTTTAGTAACTTCGTTCTTCTCTCCTTTTTCTTGGTCAGTCTAGATAAAGGTTTGCAAATTTTGTTGATCTTTTCAAAGAATCAACTTTTAGTTTTATTGATTTTCTCTATTGCTTTTTAACTTCCTATTTCATATATTTCTGTTGTAATCTTTATTTCCTACTTATATTAGCTTTTGATTTAGTTTGCTCTAATTTTTCTATTTTCTTAAGGTAGAAGTTTAGTGATTTGAGATTTTTCTTATTTTTAATATAGATGTTTACAAGTATAAATAATCCTCTAAGCACTGTATGAGCACTGGATTCCCAAATTTGGATATGTTGTGCTTTGATCTTTGTCTCAAAGTACTCTCTAATTTCCCTGTGATGTTTCTTTTTACCCATTGTTTATTTAGGAGAGTGTTGTTTAATTTCCACACATTTGTGAGTT
>NW_007730393.1:192164-193196 GCF_000696425.1 Galeopterus variegatus
TTTCTTTCTTGCCTTTTCCAGCTTCTAGTGGCCAGCAGCATTTCTTGGCTTGTAGCCCCTTCCTCTGTCTTCAAAGAGCAACACTCCAACTTTTCCTTCTGTTACCTCCTTCCTCAGACTTTGACCTCGCTTCCTCCTTTCAGGAACCCTTGCAGTTATACTGAACCCACCTGGAAACCCCAGGATAATCTTCCTGTCTAAAGACCCTTTACTTAATCACATCAGCAAAATCCCTTTTGCCACGTAAGACAACATATTCATAGATTCTGAAGATTAGGATATTGGTATATTTGTGGCGCCTTTATTCTATCTATATAACACCCATATGGGGTGTTATTGTGGAATAAAAAGCTCTACAAAGATAAAATTATTTTTTACAAGTTTGTTGTTTTAGATATAAGATTTGTCTATGGTAAAGAAATAATTTGAATATGAGAATATCAGGGATTTTAAAAGACATTGCCACTGGAAACTCAAATTGTGTCTATATGGAATATATGAATTCAGGTAATTATTTGAGCACCACAGAACAAGCATAAGTGGTCTCTTAAAATCAAATCAGCATTCTGTTTCTTGCTTCTGTAATCTCACCTGTATTGCTGACACCCTTTAAAAACAATAACAACAAATTTCCTTTTAAACTTTAAGTATTATTTTATTGGCTCTAGCTAACTTTATACTTTAATTGGAAATAATGGTGATAGTATTAGCCACATTGTGCTTATAGTACATTGCTACACTTAAAAAGGCATTAAAATATTCCAACTTAATATTTCTACTATAGTTATTTTATGTGTTACCTTAGAGTTCATTTGCTGTTAAACATACATAATACCTCATAGTCATTTGTGCAAATGTGTTTAATTGATTCAATTAAAATAATTATAAAGCCAATTGATTGAAAATATTTTCACCTTAAGATGGAAATTTAAATTTGCGATTAGGAAATAATGATATTTCTATGCTAAGAAATAAAATTTTTCACATCAGATTTAGTAGTATACATTCATTATAATTGTATTCACTCTTGGC
>NW_007730393.1:194297-195737 GCF_000696425.1 Galeopterus variegatus
CCTCTTATAACTTTTCAAACTATCATTTTTGTGGGCATGGGTCAAATTATTGGGTGTGAAATAGGGGCATCAGTGTTTTTTCTTTTTTAAAGTCACCAAATAATTCTTGTGCAATCTAGGTTGAGAGCTATTGCACTGAGCAAATAATGATGAATGACAACGTGAAACTGTACTGCATAGTCACCTGCAGTTACCAGCACTTAGGAACTGAATATGCATCCAATTCATTGAAGATTGTTCATAATACACTAATTCCATGCATATAAAAACATATAATTTTACATTATATGTAACTGCATATAATTTATATGTACTGTAAAATAATAATTAATACTGAAAACAATTTTCCTTTTTTTCTCTCAGCCAATTAATTATTTTTAATTACCACAGTTCTTCAAATTAGGTAGGATTTTTAGACCTAGGCAAATAGTCAAAACCAAATCAATAAATGGCAGACATGGGAATATTTCCTAAATCCATGTTCTCCATTATAATCAATGTTGAATTAATTTCTGTCAAATGATAAATGTCATAAAAAATAAGAATTTAAAGAACTTTCATGTATTCACTTGTACTCATATATGGGTGAAAGGAGTTGCCATTGAATAAACAACCAATACTCTTTACTCATGACTATGATAATTACTATGGCTAATTTAATCTTAAAAACTACCCTTTGAGGCTTTGGATCCTGCGCAGTCGTGGGATGACGGGCCGCAGCCGCATGACCCCTGCGGACCGCTTTACCCACAAACATCTTTCTGCTTAAGAATCTTGATCATCAGCATGATAAAAGTAACTACTGAGAAACCAATACATTTTTTAAAATAGACTCAACAGGGATTCTAAGATGGCGACGGGTCTGGAGCCGCCTTGCCAGGAGACAGCGCGATCCTGAGAAGTGTGCGCTGTGATACGAGAGTACTATTTGCATTTCCAAGAGCAACAAAAAATGAATAAATCTTTCAACAATGAACCTNTTAAGATGGAAATTTAAATTTGCGATTAGGAAATAATGATATTTCTATGCTAAGAAATAAAATTTTTCACATCAGATTTAGTAGTATACATTCATTATAATTGTATTCACTCTTGGCGATCAGACAACTTTTAAAGCTTTATTTCATTCTTAAATTTTAGATAAAGTCATTTTTATGTGATATATTGTCATTCAATGATCCTGAGGAATAGATCAACTGGAAACCAAATGAATTTATTATTACTGATGACTCAGAGATAATCAACTAAAAAAATGGAGGCTTTAGTCACATGTTTGATTAAAGTGCTCTCATTAAAGAAAGAGTTTACAATAGGTTAACATGTATATATTCTTTAAAATCCTGCACAGATTTCTTGATTCTTCACACTGGCCCCACAGTAAAATCTTCTGGTTCAGATCCCCAAAATGGCCAGCAGCCAAAAACAAACAAAAAAAAAACC
>NW_007730394.1:0-4515 GCF_000696425.1 Galeopterus variegatus
CATAATAATCATATACAGTGTATATTGACAAAATAAAAATAAAAAAAAAAAAAAAAAAAAAGAATTAAATACCAAGTCAAGTTATAACTCATGCTAAGCCATAGCAAAGAGGCTCTCATTGAAGAAGGGCTCAAAAAAATGCCACTTTTGTACCCTGCCTGGGAAAAAATATCATAAAGATAAATTCCGGCAAAATGAAAAAGGAATTAAAGCAGAGCAATGAAATAGTATAAGGGAATGGGAATAAACATGAAAATAAATTAATCGGGGTTAATGCATCATTACAATAAATACTAATTATAAGTATGGTTAACAAATTTAATAAAAATGCCCAAAAATATTTATCAAGAGAGATGTTACTAGTCTGTGGTATTACTGAATCATGGCAGACACAGTAAATTGTGATATTTTTACAACGCACTGCCATAAACACTGCTGACAGCCTCAGGACCCATTGGGTGGCCCTGTTAGTTGACGGAGTTGACTTCAGGGCACACCTTTGGGCCAACATGCCCCACTGTACATGAATTTAGATTTTGTTCTCATTGAGATGTAGAAACAGTGGAGGGTTTTAATAGCAAGTAAATGGTAGGAGAAAAAAATCATAGAACTTTCTGAATAAAAAGAACACTTTCAATTTGGCTAAAATATATTTTACATAATTGGCAGACATACACATTCACACAAATGTTAATATATGGGTGGTGAAAGAGTTTGATTTTTTTCTTTATACTTTTCTTTATTTTCCAACTATTGTACAATAAAGTATGTTTCTTCATAATATCCACAATTCTGCAGATTTTTCATAATCTCCTACATAAAGCCCAACAAGGCTTTAAGAAAAGTTTGTTTTGTCTGAGCACAAAATATCAACAGACTGATTAATGGAACAGAATAGCCTCAAACAGATTCTAATATGTATATAGGTGTATACATGTTAATAAAAACAATGTGTAAATATAAATATGTAAATAAAACTAGTAAGAATCCAAATACGTTAATAGACAAAGTTTGCTATGTTGTATGTTCATTAATTGGATTAGGGGTATTATAATGATGTTTGCTTTATTCACAATATCATCAGTCACTGTCACTTCCAAAGGCAGCTTAACTCACGCTTCTACTTCTTTTGACATTTACTTTCTTATTTTGTCTGAGTCGTCCCCCTCCACTTCCCCCACTTCCCAGGCAACTTGTAGTGTTAAACTCCTTAGCTGCTCATTTAATTTATTCTCCCTAGAAAAGCCACTGTCTTTCTGCTTCCCAATGATCCCAACAGCTGCATCTTCTCTCTCATTTCATCCTAATTTACTATTTAATTTGCTCAGCACTAATTTTTTTATTCTCTGAGCACCCTGAGAAAGAGCAGTTCTGTAGTTTTGAGAATTCTACAAATCTAAAGTCTGGCTGTCCCAATCAGAGAGATACATTTATTTTTTGGATCACCCCTACTTGTTTTCTCCCTCTTCAGCATTATTCAGGGTAATGGAACCAGGCACCACTACAGATAAGCCCTGACATATTGGAGATTGAACATACTAGAAGCTGATTTCTCTTCCATGGGTCAGTCTAATACTGCACTTCTTCATTTGTTAGCTGCATCCTTGGAAACTTGTGGCTTTGAGGTTACTGGAAGAAAAGAGAGAGAGAGCTATGGACTCAACAAAATATTTTTTAGAGCCAGGCCTGAAGAGAGACTTACATAATTTCTGTCCACATTCCATTAGTCAGAATTTAGCCCACCATATCCTAACTGCATAGGAAGCTGGGAAATGTAGTTTTGCCATGTGCCCCAGACAAGAAAATGGCATGACAACACATAGCGTAGCTGGGCCACATCCTCTGAGTCTCACAGAGGGTGTCTATTTACCTGACCTAGAGTTTGTCAGTTTCTTGTGGAGTTGTTTCCACATGAAACACAAAATATTTAGCTCAACAAAATATTGAACACATGTTGAAATGTTTTTCATCACCAGTGTTACAGGCCAATCAGAGTAGCTCAAGTGTTTGTTGCAATTATGAACAATAACCCACCTCTTTTGATGTTGTACTCCAGTGCATTGGACAACAAATGTAGGGAGAGCAAAGAGTTTATGTGTTTTTGCAAACCAATATAATTTTATTGATGCTTTGAGACATATTGTTCATGGCCTGGCAAATACTATTAATTTGTTGTGTTAATATTTCTTAACCCAAAGTTTGAGATGAGAGGGCCACAGGCCTTCTATTCAGTGATTGGACCAGGGTCTGGTACTCAGCAGGCACTCAATAAATAGTGTGGATGATATGAATCTACTTTTTCATCTACTTCGAGAAGGTGGTTGTTGAGGTAGAAGGAAAGAGGCTTTTTGTTCAAGGAAAGACTCATTCTCTTGAACACCAGCACAGAATATAAATTTAAATATATCTGCCCTATGCCTCTTCCCTTCTTTCTCTGTTTTTCCCCAGGTGCAACCATAGGTGTAATGGGATAAAGGGTAGTAAATAGCCTAGTGGCTGTGGGAAGGGGGGAGGATTGGAGAAAAGAGTAAGGGGGACACAAACACATTCACATACCTGAACTGATAGGTTGTAGACCCAATGCTGAGAGGTGAGCTATATTTGATGTCCTACAAGAAATAGAAGCAATGCCATTTAACATTTTGCTAGTATCTAAGACGGTAGAAACATTGGTTTTACATTTTTACTTGGCATCAGGTTGACTGTGTTCTAATTCCTTAAAAATTATGCAATTTTCCCCCTTCAATGCATTGTAGTAATGGGAATAATTTATCAAAAACCGCAATATGGAACAATTGATTCAAACTTTCGGTGTCTTCTCACTTGAATCTATGTAATTGCAAATAAACATTTCACACATACGTAAGCTGAAATCAGTGAATAGTGTTACACTGGTAAACCCAAACCTTCCATTGAAAGCTTTCATTGAAAACAGAATAACTTGTGTTCCACTCTGGGTTTCCAGCCAAAATTAATTAGGGCCTAATCAAGAGAAGCACTCACCTTGACTTTCAATGAGGCATAGATAAATAATGAACCAAGTTTCAGTTGACAGTGAAAGGGGCTTAAGGAGAAAAGAACGTTCCGTGCTTACTTACTACTTGGTTTGGAAACAGTCATCTGGAATGTGTCTCTGTATTTTTGCTGTTGATATCTATCTGTAAAGCCTCATCATAGTCCTCTGACATATCAAGAGAGAGCATGGGCCACAAATGTAACTAGGTTTCGATAATAGTCAAGTTTGGGCTTGCATTTCTGCCTTTGAGAACAGTGTTATATAAGACCACCAATCTCTTACAACAAACCATCTCCAGGGGCCACTATAAGAAATGAGCAGAATGACATATGGGTCTGGACCATTTTGCACTGACGCGATCACAAAATAATCTTTTCCCCTCTGAACTCAGGTGCCAGCTCTCATCGTATACATTTTATTGTACTTTGTGCAATAAACTTGGATTTGAGCTCAGAATAGTTCCTGTTGATACATCTGTTAATAATAATGCAAAACATTTATTTATGCAAGGAAGTCCGTACTGTAATTTTCATACTTCCCAAAACTGAGTTAAAACTTACTTGTGTGGAATGAGAACTTAAACAGCTGGCAAGAAGCAATGATTCTACAGGCCAAGACCACATAAGACAGATACCCTCGATTTGAGTGAGAAGTCTGTGGGTTTGGAGTTATTATTCCTCTTTCAACCATGTCCTATTTGGAAGTGGATAATAGTGCCCGACAGATCTTTTGTTTAGAGCTTCTTATATATAGTAAAATACTGTAATTTAACAGCTTGCTGGGGGAACAAGAATTTGTTCCAGTCCCTGATTTAAATGTTTATGCTAATTGCTATTTATTGGCCCAGATGCAAATGATAGGTTGGCCAAAGTGAAATTTTATGACGAGCAAACTCCCCCCTTTTGTGCAAATTGAAAAAGTGAAACAAGAGGAGGATGAAATGAGCCGAAGATGGTCTTAATGGCTGCTTTTTAATGGGGAAGATAAAATTAAGACTGATTTACGTGGCCAACTCCCCTGTTTTCTCTTATCAGCTCATTTGGCAGGAAAAATGGAAAAGTAATTGTTCCTCTTTCAATGTGGGCCTCAAACCATTATTTATTGGCTGAAATTAATCGCTGTTTATCCTTCATTCACGTGGAAACCGCTCTATCAGCATTATGAACCCCAGCAACTCAACTAGTCCCTTGCAATTTAGTTGACAACAAGCTCGGATCCTGATGAGGCGTGCCTTAATTTTCTGGGCTGTAGGAGTTAATGAAGACTCCTTTCTGAGGTGGACATATTTGTATTTCTACAACATTAATAACAAAGACCCACACTTTCTCTTTGGCAGTAAATAAACTTTTTTTTTTTTAAGAGGAAAATTATTGAAAGGACAGTGCTTGGGGTAAAAACAGAAATAAAATAAAACCAATTTGTTTTTACTTTAAGCACATCTAAAACATGAGGAATGTATAGACACTCAAGGGGCTGCATGTGGACGCAAGTGATATCCT
>NW_007730394.1:4535-6227 GCF_000696425.1 Galeopterus variegatus
GTTAAGAGGAAAATTATTGAAAGGACAGTGCTTGGGGTAAAAACAGAAATAAAATAAAACCAATTTGTTTTTACTTTAAGCATATCTAAAACATGAGGAATGTATAGACACTCAAGGGGCTGCATGTGGACGCAAGTGATATCCTGGGGAGTGCCCTGCAAATTGGTAAAGGAGAAATGAAAATAGCACAAGCCATACGTTCAAGAAAAACTAAGTTCTTTTTTGCTTCCACTTTACCTCTTCTCAGCATTGCTTGATGCATGTAATTGACAGCCTGTGGTTTTTCTGGGGCAGAGATTCCTGGATTGTCTCCTGTTCTTCCTCAGGGGACCATCTGGAACTGACAGCTGTCCTCCAGACTCACATCTTCTCCTTCCCAATCAAGCAGTCAATCACCAAGCATTTGTGTGCACCTTGTGTGCTGTGGGATAAGCACATGGAGCCGTGGTGCCTCCGCATCAACCAGAAGTACAGCTAAGAGTCAAAACTTAGAGCAAACCTCAAGGAAGCATTCGTGGAGGCAGGTTGTAGTTGCAGGTTTTTCAGAGACGTGCAGGGTCTTTCTGTGCGTTCCACTGGATCCCACGTCGGGCATTTTCCTGCCAAAGCCCAGTCTTCCTTGCCTTGCCTGACTGATTGTGCTCTAAGTCATTGGGTCTAGGAGAACATGTGAGTGAACGTTTTCATGAGTCCCCAGTGTCCACAGCCAAATGTGAGTTGCCTCACCACGTAACAGCCTGACAGATGCCTTGAATATAGATTCTCACTCCAAATTTTTTATTTGGCTTTTTTGTTGTTGTTGTCTGAATGAAAAACAAACGAGGGTATTTCAAAAGGCTCATGGAAAGATTCGTACAAATATTATCTTTTAATGCTATTTTTCCGTGAACTTTTTGAAGTACTCTCATAATTCATTCAACATTTTAATGATTTTTTCTATAATTAAACTATTAGTATGTGTGCAATTTTGTATCCTTTTTTAAAGTTATTTATTCATCTTTTTATTCAACAAGTATTTAATGAGGGCATATTATGTATCGACACTATTTAGACCCCTGGGGATGGAGCATGAATCAGAGACAAAAATCCCTGCCTGTCTCTGTAGAGCCTACATTCTAGCGGTCTCCTAAAGTTATGAGGATTTCCAAATTCTCTGTAGTTGTAATTATGAATAGCCGCATGCTAGTCTATTTACATATAATTCAGTTTACTGAACAATTCATTAAGTTGCTTTTATAAATAATGCAGTGATAAACATCTTTATGCATACTTGGTTTCTTCATTTCTGATTATTTCTTTAGGATGTCCAGAAATTGCTGGAGTTTGATTTCAGGTTCTCAGTCAGAATCACACCACCCCAGGCTTAATGAATCAGCATCTCCAGGGTAAGTTCCAGGCATATATATTTCTGATTCTCGGCCAAAATTTAGAATATTATTTTATTATGATCATGCAATGTCGCTTTGATTCTGTTCTTAATTGCATACTTATATTTATTACACTAAATTAAATATTTATTATACTTACTATCTCAAAATTTAAAAAATAATAGTATACTGCAGTAAAACCATTATTGAACATCTGGTCTGTTGGTATGATTCCCACAAGGGCTGGATTCAGTCTTTCTTATTCTGCTGTCATTTGTATTTTTAAATGAAATGCTACCAGAAGAATGGCATACACTATGGAAGT
>NW_007730394.1:6567-7831 GCF_000696425.1 Galeopterus variegatus
TAAAAATAATAGTATACTGCAGTAAAACCATTATTGAACATCTGGTCTGTTGGTATGATTCCCACAAGGGCTGGATTCAGTCTTTCTTAGTCTGCTGTCATTTGTATTTTTAAATGAAATGCTACCAGAAGAATGGCATACACTATGGAAGTGAAAAGAAAAAAAGAAAAACAGTTTGTATTTATCTCAACAGTTCCCAACCTTCTCTAAGAAGAATTTTCTCAAGTTATACTCTAATATTGATTTTAGAATCCATACTATGGATTTTTATATACTGATGCTGTCTTTCAACGATTTCTATTGACTCTCCATTAACACTTAACTGTATTAAAAAACAAAACAAGCAAAATGATCAATCTTACCAATTCATAGGATGTTAAAAAACAAAATCTTATTTCTAAATAGAATTTCCTCTAACTGATTAAAAAAAGGTAACTCAGGGTTTACGTTGGGGAAGTAGTAGTTTGTGCGAGGGTGGAGAGGTAGAGAAGTTAATGTCTGGTGAGATGTTTGAAATCTAGCACTTTAAAAATCTTTCTTTTAAAAATCTGTACTTGGATTATTTAAAAATTTAGATGTCTTATAATTTTAAAGAAGCAAAGATTAAATAGTCATTTGGTTTTGAAATTTTAAGGTATGGATACAATAAAAAACTTGGAAATCCATACAGCAATTGGTCACTAAATTCAGTTTTAAGCTTCCTAGAAGCCAAGACAAAAAAGGGGAGTCTATGGTCTAATCATCCCGAAAATCAACCTTTCCTCTAGCAGGTTTTATAAGATACAGCCAAAAAACTTTTGAAAATATAATGGATGATATGTTCTGAGGTTCAGAATGATTTCCAAAACCTTTCAAGACTTTCTGTTACATTCTGCTTCTTCCTCTCTTAATGGTTTCTCTTGTTTTGTCTTCATAATTTGGCATTTTGTGGGTTGGCTTTTACGTATTGCCATCGAAGAGCACAATAGGTGGGTGACACTCGATGATGGCTCCACTGCTGCCTTCCTGGCACTTGAGCTATTCAATACAGGTGGGGAGAACTCACCAGAAGACAGGCAGGCTCAACTTCACATCAATTTTATTAGCTTTTTTTCTAGTTACATCATTAAATTCCATTAGACAAGTGTTAGGAATTAACTTTTAGCATTGAGTGTTCTTGATATTATTTTTATGATTCAAGTTACTAAAATGACATGTTTATTTTTAGTCATTTGATATTATTCTCATCAGTTTTCACCGCTATGAGAGTCCACTTCAGCAATTT
>NW_007730394.1:8418-11322 GCF_000696425.1 Galeopterus variegatus
TTAGTCATTTGATATTATTCTCATCAGTTTTCACCGCTATGAGAGTCCACTTCAGCAATTTATAGTTGACCCTTTAATGCATCTGTATGAATTATTGAAAATTCTTTGACCCTGCTGATTAGAGTATTTTCTAGTGAGATTTTTGTTACTGAACATATCCCAATATCATAATACTCAGAAGATAGGAATATTTGCTTTTTTAAAGGGAGCATTAGTGTTTTAGAAGTAACAGCAACATTCGTTTACAGGCAACAATTTAAATTTTTTATTTATTTAACATATGCTTATGTATCATTTACAGTGTTCTAAGTTATATACTCTTACACTGTTCTAAGTGCTTTAAAAATCACCTCATTTAATCATTGTAAAAATCCTATGAAGCTGAGGCACAGAGAGGGTTAGTCTCTTGCCTTAGCTTGCACAGCTAGGAAATGGCAGAGTCAGATTCAAATCCAGAACTAAGTCTTTTATCTATCAGGCTCCCAATTCCTTCAACTTCTTTCACCAGCAAAAGAGTAAAAAATTCATCTTTGGGATTTGTCAGATACAATAAAATTCTATTGTTCAAACCTTTATAAAACCTCCCTTAATTTGTGCAATTTTTAGAGTTACTGTTTTATCTCTTTCCTTCTAGGGTTGCCAGTTCAAACAGTGGATACCTAGCTAAATTTGAATTTTTAATAATCAAATAATGTTTTAGTATAAGCATGTCCCAAATATCGCAAATTTAACTGGATGTCCTATATTTTTATTTGCTAAATGTGACACTATCTTTCTCACTTTGTCTTGAAAACTTCTAAAAATTAATACCAGCACATTCTGACCACCATTCTGTCCTTACCTCTTGGTGATATAACTTTTCCTCCACACTCCTGCTTTCTCAGAGGGGTGCACAGTTATGGCCTGTCCACATTCCCACGTTCTAAGATCTCTTGCCATCTTGTATAATTTCAACAGTGTGACCATATGATTTAACATTGAAATTAGACTTTTTTTTTTTTTTTGTCCTTTTTGAGACCGGCCGCACCACGCTCAGCCGGTGAGCGCTGTGAGCACACTGGTCATCCCTATATAGGATCCAAACCCGTGGCGGGAGCGCCACCACGCTCCCAGCGCCGCACTCTCCCAAGTGCACCACGGGCTTGGCCCGAAATTAGATACTTTTATGCTGGGACAATAGATGAAACTGAAATTGTCTAAGGAAAAAATCAGGTTTTATGGTCAAACTAAATGTTGATCAGCCCATCCCTCTTACGGCTTGTTTTTTCTTAGTTACTAGTATATGTTACCTGTTTGTTGCACCTCTAACTCTCTACTCACTCAAATCTTCTTCGTTAACGTTTGCTTTTATCTTCATTTCCTACCTGCTAAATGCAGATATGAGATTTGTGATTTTCTTCCAGATTTATATGTTTAGACTCTATTGCTTCCCAGAATATATTCCCAACTATCTTCTAGACATACTTGCCTTGTGTCCCCTGACATTGCAAGTTGTATGTAGATAGATGGATAGGAAGATAGATAGACTCATAATGTATAATGTATAATTATAATTACATAATGTGTATACTGTATAATTATAATTATACAATGTATATAATGTATAATTATGAAACATACATTATGTTACTTATAGTATATCATATATATTAAAATACATTATGTATATTAATGTATATAGTGCTTACTTATACTTCACATATACTATTTTTTTTTATTTTTTATTTATTTATTTTTTTTGTCTTTTTTACTGACCGGCAATGGGACCGCAACCCTCAGCGTCGCACCCGCACCAGGGACCAGCAACGGGATCGCAACCCCCGGCGTCGCGCCCGCACCGCGCTCAGCCAGTGAGCGGGAACCGGTCTCCACATGGGATCCGAACCCTTGACGGGAGCACTGCCACGCTCCCAAGCGGCACACTCTCCAGTGCGCCACCGGGCCAGCCCATACTATTTATTTTTAAAAATCTTTTATTACACCTGTTTTACAGACACTGAGGCATAAAGAGGCTTAAGTTACATGTCTAAGGTCACCAAGATAGATAATGTAAGTTCCAGGATTTGATCCTTTACTGCCTCTCAAAACCGAATGTTGAAAGCTAAACATGTCACGTCCACTTTCAGATCTGTGCTTCCTTCCGTGTTAATGGCTCAGCTGAAGGATTTCACAAGAGCTTTCCGTGTGCTGGGTCCAGGAGCCACTTCTCAGGGTCAGACAGGTTTTCTATGCTCTCTTTCTTGCACCATCTTTTCTCCTAATGCCACCTGCCACCTCTGCATCTCCTGGGAGTCTGTCCACTCTTCCACCCCTGCCCCCACCTCCCCCAAGCCTGGTTGTCTGGGGAGGCACATTTCCCCTCAGTGCCCTTTCCTGCTCTCCACTACAAACAAGCACATGATGTGGGGGTACTGCAAATTTTAACAAGGAATCACAGAAATAAACATTCAGGGAAACATAATTGTTCAAGGTTCTAACACTCATGGTCCTGCCCTATAATTCTTGTATCACTTTTGATAGAATAACTATGTAGTGGATTGAATTATGTTCCCCCAAAACTCACTGAAGCTTGAATTGTATCCCCAATTTTTATGTATTAGAAACTTAGGCTCCACTGTGACTGTTAAGAGTGTGGGAAATCCTATTTTGATAATTGAAAGGTGGAGCCTTGAAGAGGTGATTGGATTGTAGGACCCTGCTGTAGTGACTGGACTGAAAATGGTGGTTAGGGGCGTGGTTCTGAGGGCTTCAAAAGAAGAGGAGAGTCTGGCTCTCTCTCTTGCTCTCTGTGTTTTCTCTGCTTCCACCATCTTCCAATGTGAGACCCCTGCATCACTGTCACTACCACCAGATGGACTTTGGACTTCCCAGCCTTTGAAACTGTAAGCAAATAAACTTTGTTTT
>NW_007730394.1:11880-12987 GCF_000696425.1 Galeopterus variegatus
CAAACTAACAAGAAGCCCAGGAGAAACAAACACTTCTCTTTGATTATCTTTAAAGTAGATTTCACCAACCCCTTATCTTACTTTTGACCCTCCTAAAGATCAAGACCCATCATTTATTCCACCTTACTGCACAGTACAATGTATGGTGTGTGGCAGAGGTTTAACCAAATGTACTCAATGAATGAATATATAAATACGTAAGTGTGATGAAGGAGGAATCCTTCCTAGAGATGAATGAGAGTCTAGAACCCTTACATTTATGATCAGTTGATTTTCAACCAAGTGGGAACAAGCCCAATATCCATTAACTGGTGAACAGATAAACTGTGGTATTTCAAACAATGGAATATTATTTTGCAATAAAAAGGAACCCCCAAAACATCATGCTAATTGAAAGAAGCCTCACACAAAAGCCTACTTATTATATAATTCCATTTATATGAAATGTCCAAAAAAGGGCAGCTCTAGTTAAAAATATTAGTAGTTAACTGGGACTCAAGGTGGGAACAGGAAATGACCAAAAATGGGTGTGAACAATTTTTGGGACTGATACAAATGTTCTAAAATTGTGTTTTGGTGGTGGTTGCAAAATTGTGTAAAAGTCATTGAATTGTACATTTAAAATGAGTGATTTACAAAAGAGCACATGGAAATCTTTGAAAGTGATGGATACGTTTAATGTCTTGATTGTGTTCATGGTATCAGGGGTGTATGCCTGTGTCCAAACTCATCAAGATGTATACATTAAATGCATACAGTTTTTGTTTATCAATTATGTTGGAGGGATCAGGAAGCCTTGAAATCATGCTGAGAACTAAAACCACATGGGCTTTAGGAGGAAAAATAAAAGGAAGACGGGTTTTTTTCTTAGCATGCATTTCTCTGAGTTCCCTCTTTTCCCAGGTTATTTGATATTTTGAACCTTGGTTACCAGGCTAGATGACATTATTTACATAAGAGTAAAGTTGGTTTTCGGTCAACCTGGAGCTCCAAACTTGCCATGAGACACTTACTATCCAGACCCTGAAAAACCAAGGAAGACATCGGTAAAGATATGC
The DNA here is from genome assembly GCF_000696425.1 of Galeopterus variegatus. NCBI lineage: Eukaryota > Metazoa > Chordata > Mammalia > Dermoptera > Cynocephalidae > Galeopterus > Galeopterus variegatus. The sequence continues at coordinate 12,939 of NW_007730394.1, forward strand.
TGATTCCACCCCAAAGCAAAATCCAGCAGGACCCTAAGATAACATCAAG
>NW_007730394.1:14023-15504 GCF_000696425.1 Galeopterus variegatus
ATTCTCTGTAGTTCAAATTCTGCCCTCGTTCCCTGAATGCAACTACTGTCATTGATGTTGATCCACTTGATTTAAATATATCACTATTCATGCATTTATTTTAAAAATCACTATCGAGCAAGTGACATGTGCCAGGCCCTGGCTAGATGTGGAGGATGCAGCAGTGAACACGGAGACTTCGGGTGGTTCACACCCCAGTGTGGAAGAGGGATGCAGAATGAGTAGAATGCGGGGCACCTGCTCATCGTGAAAGGTGGCTTCTACCTGTGATGTGCACTGGGTCTTCCAGCTGGTCATGTCATGAGTCATTTTCCTCACTTGTGAAATGGGAATTATAATCTCTGTTTTGCTTATCACAGAGGATTTTTGTAAAAGAATCGAGATGAATTCTGTGAAAAGTCCTAAAACTGTGAAAAATATTAAAAACGTAAGGTTAAAATCTAGACAGTGCACATTCAAAGAAAAGAAAGCTAATGGTTATATGGAAAATGCAAACAGACGCATGAAGTTCCACAAATCTGAGGAAGAGTTTTCTCATTTACGTTCCTCTATCAGTGTGTTAATTCTTAGCAATGGTGCTTAAGATTACATAACTGAATATTTGATCAGAACAGTCAAGGCTACCTTTTAAAGCAGTAATAGATTTATCTTCTCCTAACTAAATATGGTTACCTTAGCAAACAGAAGGGCTTCCCAATGAGCCAAATGAAATGGTCTTTATATTTATGATACTCAGAAAATAAAAAAGGAAACAATTGACTAAATTTGCAGTTTTTCCTTCCTAGAAATTTGAGGTTAAATTACTTGCAGGGAAAGATTTTTCATGATGTATATTTAGAAAAAGCAAAATAGAATTTTAAATAAAAAGTGACTTTGCTATTGGTGAAAGGAGAAGGTTTGCATAGTTTTATAGTCTATCTCTTGTGTATATTCAGTCTTTTGGAGTTTAAAAATAATTGCTTTAGGGCCGGCTCAGTGGCGCACCGGAGAGTGCACCGCTTGGGAGCGCNATGGTTTTAGTCTGACTGTTTCCTTTAGGTTTACTGGAAAGATGGGTTAACCTAACATCTCTCCTCCGGCCACCAGTATTCTTCAATAAACGCTAACTTCCTATTCCACCAACATTTGACTTCTAAGTTTGTTTTTGTCTGGGGCAGGCAGCCAGACTCAGGTTCAGTAACAAGATTTTGGTGAGCCTCAGCCAGGAGCTGAGTGCCCTGGGTTCTGTAACAGATTTTGGTGAGCCAAGCCAGGGTTTTTGTACAGGACAGGTAGCCAGGCTTGGGTTCGGTAACAATTACACCTCAATAAATCTAAGAAAATAATAAATAAATAAAATGAGTGATTTATACCTCAATAAACTTGTTCTAAAAAAGATAATTAAAACATGATCCTTATAATGCTGATCCAAGTTTATTGCATTCTCTGTAGTTCAAATTCTGCCCTCGTTCCCTGAATGCAACTACTGTCATTGATGTTGA
>NW_007730394.1:17445-19951 GCF_000696425.1 Galeopterus variegatus
TTACCAGTCAGTAAAAAAGACAAAAAGGAAAAAAAAAATAAAAATAAAAAATAATTGCTTTAGACATTTTCTCTTCTTGATTCCTTTATTTAACTCTTGAATTTAGTAAAAAGTTGTCTCAGTTTTATTACAGTTATAAAAACTAAAGTTGACCTTTACATTTTCCTTTTTTAAATTCAAAACTTTGGCCACTTCTCTTTTTTAATGAGATGGTTACATAAAATTGACCCACCTACAAATGATGTAGGCCTTTGAGGGTCTCATTGAGGTTAGTCTCTATTAATTAATTATAAGGTGCATTAATTACACTCTAAATGATAATTAGCCTATTCTCTAGTCTATTGCTGGTTTTCTCATTGGTTTTTTTTTTTTTTTTTTTTTGTCTTTTGTCTTTTGTCTTTTTCCGTGTCCGGCAATGGATCGCAACCCTCAGTGTTGCCCCTGTACCGGACCGGGGACCGGCAATGGGACTGCAACCCTCGGCGTTGCTCCCACGCCTCGCTCAGCCAGTGAGCAGGAACCAGTCTGCATGTGGGATCCGAACCCTCGGGCGGGAGCGCCGCCGCGCTTCCCAAGCGGTGCACTATCCAGTGCACCACCGGGCCGGCCCTCTCATTGGTTTTATACTTGGTTTTCTGCAAATGAGTTTTTTAGCTAGAAAATGTCTGAAAACTAACTTTATTAGTTGAATTTCCTATATTGCTCAGAAGTTTTGAATGTGCTTTATATGTTGCAAATATATTATAAAACTGTAAGTTCATGACAGTATCTGTCTTAGTCCCTTGCAAGCTACTATAACAAAATACCATAAACAGTAGCTTATAAACAACAGAAATTTATGCCTCGCAGATTCGGTGTCTGGTGAAGACCCTCTTCCTATGTCACCATCTTTTCACTATTGCTTCACTTGGTGGGAGGGGTGAGAGATCTCTCTGGGGTCGTCTTTATAAGGGCACTGATCCCATTCTTCACAATGTAATTATCTCCTAATTCCCTCACCATGGGGGTTAGGATTTCAACATATGAATGGGGGTGGGTGGACACAAACATTTGGGCTACAGCAGTATTATTATCTACTTTATTTGGTTGTTTGCTGACTTGTCTCCAGACAGCTCCTCACTATCAAATCACCAGCTCAGCATCCACCATCACTGCTCCTCCTTTGCCTCCTAACTTCTCTTCTTGAAATTCTCTTGAATTTTCATCTTACCTCTCCAGTGCCACCTTTCTGTAGATCTTGGACTCCTCTTCTCTCCTCCAATTTGGAAATGTGGATGTCCTCAATCTTCTGTTCTTGGCTTCTCTGTGTTTTGTTTTTTCGCCTATATTGTCTTCAGTAGTGATCCCTTTTATCTTCTTGAATTATTTCATTTTATATGTAATTCATTTTTGCTATTCATAAGTACGAGAGGCTTCCAACCACCACTGGTGTGTAGGTGGACAGCACACCTGTTATCTGCAGTCCTGCTAATTGGCATATTCTTTGTAACATCCAAATTTCTTCATTTGGTATTATTATCTCACTCATAATCTACTTTCGGCTTACTTTCCAGACTTCTTTCCTATTGATTTTCTATGATAGAGCTAAACATAATTATTCACCTTTTCTTAAAACAACCCAAGCTCTGTGTCTCTGTTTATCACTTACTTTTACCTTTAATGTGCTCTCTGCCCCTTCAACCTACTGGAATACCATCCATCTACAGGTTCCAACTCAAGTTCAGCCACCTCCACAGAGATAACATGATTTCCTTTCACTCTGAATTCATGCAAAAATTTCATCCTACCTCTCTTATTTTGAACATTTTTCAGGCTTTCATCACACGTAGGCTGTGGATGCAAAACGTTTCCCTCATTCCCCGTGGGAACTGAGTCTGCATCATGCTCCCCGCTGGCCAGTGCCTTGCCCGTTCTAGGCACGTGATACACAGTTGTTGAGTGACTGATTCACTTGACCACACAACTGAGTCTTGATGCTCCAACTTTCTTAAGACATTGGTCACCAGGCCACCTTCAGTGAACCATCCCACAGGATTTCCTGATTCATTCTTTCGTAAAGATGAAAGACCAAGCACTCCATAACACTGTTCAGTATTTTCCTAGACCATGTACATTGAGGAGAGAAAAAGAAACAGCCCTCTAGGGGAATTTTGAAATGTCCTTGAAGAGTGTGAAATTAATATAGTTGTCTCCAGGCTTTTTAAAATTGTCTTCTGATATATGAAAAATGCCTATGTGGATTAAAAATTCATCATTCCGTGGGTACAGATGGGAGCAAGACCTGAAGGTAAAGCACCTCAGACAGAACAATGTAAAGCTGCAAGTGCCTTCACAGCTTAGGTCTGGAAGCAGATAAACTTCAGTGAGAACACTTACACGAAGACACGTGCACCCATCGTCCCTCGGCTCTGCAAGGACAAGAAATGGATCGCAGGGTCTCTCTTTCAGCCTGATGGTTGTACTTATCCTAAGTGGTCACACACTACTTGTTAAATGTTGCTCCATT
>NW_007730394.1:20654-22230 GCF_000696425.1 Galeopterus variegatus
CAGCCTGATGGTTGTACTTATCCTAAGTGGTCACACACTACTTGTTAAATGTTGCTCCATTTCAGAGTATTACAAACAATATTACTTCTGGCTTTCAGAGTGACACTGTCACTTGCATCTATTACAGAGGACATCAGCTGTGATTTAAAAACTCCAGAGAAAAGACAGGCATGATATAAACCCTGGGAATAAGAAAATACCACCTAAGAACAAGAATGACACTAATGTCCAATTTACAAGGGAAAAGGGGTAATCCTGAGGCAGTAGTTGCTCTCAAACAATAATATTCAGATAACGGGTACTAAAATATTTTTAGTTTTTAGGATTGAAAATCCCAAGCTCCTAGTCCTGCTTGTATAAATTTACTTAGGAGAGCAGAGGTTAAACCAGCCTACACTTTTTGCACATAAAACCTCAAATTGCCTATCGCCTCAAAGACCTGCTGCCAAGTATTTTAATTCCCACCCCAATCTGATTCCAAAAGTATAAATTCTTTATTTTGCACGTTTCTTGCTGGGAAATGATTTTCCTATATCTGAAAGGAAATTAGACAGTTCTGGAGTCCATGTTTTAAAATATATACTGTAGCATTATCTTTTTTTAACAGTTTTGTTATGATATAATTCATATGCCACACAATTTACTCATTTAACGTATACAATTCAGTGGATTTTCAGTGTATTCACAAATATGTGCAATCATTGCTACAGTTGATTTTTAAACAATTTCATTACCTCAAAAAGAAACCTGTATCCTTTAGCTATCATCCCCTTACCTACCCACCTTTATCTCTTGTTCATTCCTTCGTCAGTGTATGGACATTTGGGTTGTTTCCACTTTTTGGCTACTATGAATAATGCTGATATAAACACTCAGGTTTAAGTTTTTGTGTGGAAGTATGTTTTCATTTCTCTTGGATATATACGTAGGAATAGACTTGCTACGTCATATGGTAAGTATGACCTAGCAAGTTGATTATTATTATTAAACTACGTTTAATCATTTGAGGAACTGCCACACTTTTTTCCAAAGTGCCTGCACCGTTTACATTCCCACCAGCAGTGTATGAGGATTATGGTTTCTCTTTATTCTCCCAACACTTGTGACTGTCTGACTTTTTGATTCTAGCTATCCTCATGGGTGTGAAGTGATATCTCATGATTCTGATTTAGCTGATGACTAATGATGTTGAGCATCTTTTCATGGGTTTATCGGCCATTTGTAAGTCTTCCTTGGAGAAATGTCTATTCAGATCTTATGCCCATCTTAAAAATTGGGTTGTCTTTTTATTATTGAGTTATAAGAGTTCATATCCATAAAATATATATGGATATATGATTTGCAAAAATTTCTCCCCATTCTGTGGTTTATGTTTTCAATCTCTTGATGATGTCCTTTGAAGAACAGCAGTTTTCAACTTCAATGGAATTCAGTTTATCTATTGTTTCTTTCTTTGCCCATGCTTTTGGTGTCACATCTAAAAACACTTTGCCAGGGCCGGCCCGGTGGCGCACTGAGTGCGGCGGCGCTCCCACCGAGGGTTCGGATCCCACATACAGACCGGCCGCTCACTGGC
>NW_007730394.1:22701-24186 GCF_000696425.1 Galeopterus variegatus
ACTGGCTGAGCAAGGTGTGGGCGCAGCACCGAGGGTTGCGATCCCGTTGCCGGTCCCGGTCACTACGGGTGTGACACTGAGGGTTGCGATCCGTTGCCGGTCACAAAAAAAGACAAAAAAAGGAAAAATAAAATAAAATAAATAAAAAAAATAAAAACACTTTGCCAAATACAAAATCATAAGGAGTTTTCCCTGTGTTCTCCTCTAAGAATCTTATAGCACTAGCTCTTTTATTTAGGTTTGATCCATTTTGAGTTAATTTCTGTAGATGATGTGAGGTAAGGGTTCAGCTTCATCCTTTTGCATGTGGCTACTGTTGTCGCTGTACCAGCTGTTGAAAAAAACTATTCTTTCCCCAGTGAATGGTGCTGTGGATTGAATGACACCTCAAACTCACTGAAACTTGACACCCTGAAGATCCGTTTGCTCGCCGCACAGTAGCCAATAATTGAGAGACAAGTGTTGGTGTAAGGAAAGGTAGCCTTTAATCAGGAAGCCAGCAGCCTGGAGAAATGGTGGACTCAGGTCTCAAAGACCATCTCCGCTTTTCTCAGACTTGTCAAAGGGTTTTATAAGGACAGGTGGTGGGGGGCTGATTCATGGTCACCTAAGCTTGCACGTGCAGGCATAATCATAAAATTGCAGATAAACGTCAAAGAACTTCTTGGGTGGGAGCCGATTCATGGTAACCATCCTCCATGAAGTCAAGTCATAGATTCAGTTCCTGTTAACCTCAAAAAGATCTGATTAGTAAGCTAGTAAAGAATAGTCACCTGGGTTAATAATTTCTTCTATAATTATTCTGTGTACAGTGTGAGCAAAAGTCATTATGTTCTAGCAATCACGTTAACAAGAATCATTGTATTCTAATGTCCAGCTGCGAGCTACATGGTTCAGGTTACAAGAGAAAGAGAAAAAAAAAACAAACAAAAAAAACCCTTTTTAATTTATAAGTTTAACAAAATGGAGTCACTTCTGTTCAGCCTGTTACAGTAACAGTGTTAAATTATCAGGGTGGGAAAACTGATTATGGTATTCAGAAGGCAGAGCCTTCAAGAAGTGATTGGATCATGAGGACTTTGTCCTCATTCGTACATTAATCCATCCATGAATTAATGGGTTAATGGTTTAGTGGGTGATTGTGAATGCAGAGTGGCAGCTTTACAAGGACAGCACATGAAAGAGCTCATGCCATTCTCACCATGTGATTGCCTGCCTCGCCACGGGACCCTGTAGAATTCCCAACCAGGAGAAGCCCCTCATCAGATGTGCCCCCTGGATTGTGGACTTCCCAGCCTCCAAAGCTGTAAGAAATAAATTTTATCTCTTTATAAATTATCCAGTTTCAGGTATTTTTTTTTATAAGCAACAGAAAATGGACTAATACAAATGATGTTGACACCCTCGTTGAAACCAGTTGACCGTAAATGTATGGGCTTTTATCTGGATTCTCAGTTGTATTGCACTGATCTGTATGTCTGTTCT
>NW_007730394.1:24812-26009 GCF_000696425.1 Galeopterus variegatus
CTGCCTCGCCACGGGACCCTGTAGAATTCCCAACCAGGAGAAGCCCCTCATCAGATGTGCCACCTGGATTGTGGACTTCCCAGCCTCCAAAGCTGTAAGAAATAAATTTTATCTCTTTATAAATTATCCAGTTTCAGGTATTTTTTTTTATAAGCAACAGAAAATGGACTAATACAAATGATGTTGACACCCTCGTTGAAACCAGTTGACCGTAAATGTATGGGCTTTTATCTGGATTCTCAGTTGTATTGCACTGATCTGTATGTCTGTTCTCAGGCCAGCACCACACTGTCTTGACTACTGCTGTTTTGTAGCAAGTTTTGAAGAGTGAATCCTCCAACTTTGTTTTTTTCCAAGATCATTTTAGCTGTTTAGGGTCCCTTGCAGTTCTATGTGAATTTTAGTATCAAATTGTTAACTTTCACACACAAAAAAATTAGCTGCAATTCTGATAGAGATTGCTTGAATCTGTACAGGGTACTTCAAAAAGTTCTTGGAAAGATTCGTATTATCTTTTTTCCACAAACTTTTTGAAGTACTATTTCAAACTAATTCTATTTTTCCACAAACTTTTTGAAGTACCCTCACATTTCAATTTGTGAAATATTGCCATCGTAACAATGTCAAATCTTCCAAGCCATGAACACTGAATGTTTTTCCATTTATTTGGTCTCTTTTAGTTACTTTCAACAATGTTTTGTGGTTTTCAGAGTATAAGTTTTCTACTTCTTTTACTAAATTTTTTCGTAAGTATTCTATCGTGAATAAAATTTTCTTAATTTTTTTTTCAGGTTGTTCCTTGCACATGTATAGAAACAGAATTGACTTTTATGTATTGACCTTGTATCCTGCAACCTTGCTGAACTCATTTTTTAGTTCTAATAGTTTTTTAGTGGCTTACTTAGGATTTTCTATATATGGGAGTACTTCAAAAAGTTCATAGAAAATATTTTATTACCTTTCAATTCTATTTTAAAGTACCTTGTACAGGGTCATGTCATCTGTAAACAGAGATAGCTTCACTTCTTCCATTCCAATCCGGATTCCTTTTATTTCTTTGTCTTGCCTAATTACCCTAGCTTAATCCTCTAATACAAATTTTGAATAAAGGGAAAAGCATCCAGTCTTTTACCATTAAGTATAATGTTAGCTATGGGTTTTTGTAGCTGTCCCTAGTTTGTTGAGTGTTTTTAATCA
>NW_007730394.1:26730-28106 GCF_000696425.1 Galeopterus variegatus
TACATAGTAGGTGCTCTGTACATATTTACAGACTAATTAATTGATTGGTCGTGTTTTTGCAACTGAGTCACAAGACAAGCAAGCATCTCACATGTCACGTCTGATATCTCTAGCACATCATCAGACTTCCATACAGACAACATCAGGATCACCACGAGGCGGCAGGTTGAGAGTGCCAGCTTAGGAAGTTAGAAGGAGAGCAGAGATATGCTGTCCTCAGGAAACACAGTTCCATGTGTCTTGGGTAGTAGTTTTTTTTAGGAGCTAAAGCAAGAAAAGGGATATAGAAATATGAAACACGACTTTACTTCAACTGTTAAAAAAGTGCATAATAGATGCCCATCTCTGAGTTTTGCACTGCCTGTGCAGGCCTCAGTCAAAACCCTCATCATACCTCACTGCAGATTTACTTGCTAGTCTTCATCACTGGAATGTCTGCATGTCGAAAATCCTTGGTATACAGAAAGTATGCAATAATTGCTAGTTGAATGAATAAACAGCAAGCTGACTGATCCATTTGGTGGATGACAGAGTCAGAGCAGCTCTGACCAAATAAAGCAAAGCAGCTCCCGGGGAAAGAGGCAAAGACTTTCACAAAAGATTTTTTTTTTAACAGTAGCTACTGTAGTCAACTAATACATTTTGGTATATTTGGCTTTAGCAAAAGTGTGATTAATTTACCCTTCCTATCAGAATTCTCAGATAACATAAGCAATGCCATTTTATACTCCAAAGGCCAGGATGTCATGCTTACATGCTGCTTCTTTCTCATTCCTAGAAAACAAAAATAACCAATTCCCATCAAACCCTCAAAAACCAGTTTTTCCAGGGCTAACACACACACATAGACAAGGATTAAAGCATATTCATGTATTCAAATACTTAGCTATTTTCCCCAGTTCTAAGATACCTTCAATTATAATCGATTTTCCAGAATTTAAAAAGAATGATGTTACATTTAAAAAATGATCACAAATTGGATCCTAATTTTTTAAACATTAAATATGTATTTTAGAGGCATTTTAGATAGACCAATATGGTCTATCCGATTTCACTTTTCAGTTCATGATAGCCCACTGGAAAATCAAATAGCATTTAAAACGTGTTTAATGTGATGCGTATTTTCTGTTATGTCATATCAAGATGACAATATGGTACTCTAATAGTAATACTGATCACCACAGTATTCTTTAAATCTCTCTTGGATACGCATCGAACAGGGCTTAACTTGTGGGTAAATAGATGTCTGATAATATCTATGCACACCAATCGCAATTATTCTCCCTTCACATAAGGGCTTCCCAGTTTTGTGTGGCTTCAAAGGAAGTCATCCTGGTCTTTTAAATACAATAACTAGCAAGCAGAAATTAAAACAG
>NW_007730394.1:28808-30554 GCF_000696425.1 Galeopterus variegatus
CATCGAACAGGGCTTAACTTGTGGGTAAATAGATGTCTGATAATATCTATGCACACCAATCGCAATTATTCTCCCTTCACATAAGGGCTTCCCAGTTTTGTGTGGCTTCAAAGGAAGTCATCCTGGTCTTTTAAATACAATAACTAGCAAGCAGAAATTAAAACAGCAGCATTTAAATTTCTGGGGAAAATTTCTGTTACTTGGAGAGGGACTCTAAAGGCCAGGGAGAAGATAGCAGGTGTCTTCCAATGTAGATTCCTCTGGCTTAAGTTCCTGGTACTCACAGTTCTCCTGGTTTTATAGTTGATTTTATTTAGGAAAATCGGTAGATGGGAATAACTTTTATCTTCTGATTATCTTGCTCAGCTTACAGAACGTGAAGAATCCATTTGGGCTGGGTGAGATGCACAGGTATTTTCCTTTCTCCCAGTGACTTAGCCTAAAACCTAGCGTAGTAGACACTGAGTTTAAGGCACCTGAAAGTCTGGTGAAATTTTTGGAGTATCTGCCCCCACCCCCACATATCTGGTGTAAGAAATGTTCTAGTTAATCTTCTTTAAGGTCCTCTTCACTTAATGGAAATGCTTAGCTGCATAATTGCTTTGAACCTATTGCTATTCCAAATGGAAAATATAATAATCTAATGGTATTGTCTCTATACGGGAATGAGAATTTCAGGAGTGGCTGTTGGTGCCACCCATGTGATCCAGAGAGGTTAATGCAGTTAAAGTTATTTCACAGTCCATTAAGGAGCTTACGGTGACCTCGCGACCTTTGCGCCAACAACACGGAATCCATTATCATCACAATGCAGGAGCTGTGGGTTCGGCTGACTTGACAATGGGCCTGGGAAATCCCAAGTTAGTACTTAGTTTAAAAAAATGCACTTTTCTTTCTGCTTCTTGGGTATGGCTATTAATATGCCCTCCTGTAATTTGTAACATTAACATTGCTGAAGGTACAGAAAAGGACATTGAAATGAAGATGTCAGAACTGCTGACTTAGTTGAGTGCATGATAATATTGGCTGTGTGTGGAAGTAGGAGATATCTAACAGGAAAATCAAGATGAAGAAAGTCAAGGAACTTCAGTTAAATTAATGATAAATTGTCACACCTGTGACAATTATTGAAAGGTAAATAATACCTTTTCAATGTTACATTCAGTTCTGAGATTTAATATATGATTCAGGGAGAAACAAACACTTTTAACTTAAGAGTAAGAATGTTAAGAATATAACTAATCAAAACTACATTAAAACATTTACTTTATCAAAATCCAAATTTCAGAGAAATATGACATACTGTATACCCTCAAGCACATCTCGTCATGACAGTGACATTCTACAGACATCAATTGTTTATCTTTCTTCTATATGTTATTGGGTGAAAGACATCACTGTCATGTCTAAAAACAGATTTAAGGCATGGGGTTAAAAATAAAGACTTTATCAGAATACTGGTTGATATGAAAGTGCTAATTACCATTTTTTTCTCCAAGATGAAGTTGACTGCACAATAGTCTCCTTTGGAGAAATAACAAGCGTGGAAATTAAAATTAGATTTTGCAGTACTTTGTATCAATAGAAAATAAATACTAGATCAAATAATCCTTATGCCAAAAAAAAAATTAAACAAGATTGTTTATAGATATAAAGGTTAAATTGTAAATACGGGCTGTGAAAGAGTCATTTATATTTCCAGAACCCAAAAAGGAAGCATTTTAAGCTTATTTAAGGAACCATTTA
>NW_007730394.1:31269-58783 GCF_000696425.1 Galeopterus variegatus
TTAAAATAACCAGGGACTTATTTTAGAAAGTCATTGAATTTAGTTCTATAATTCATTGTACAGTTTACAAAACAAAAATGTCCGGATAATACACTTAGTTACTTATCTGCACTAATTCATTAACCTGAAATATTTTGCAAGATATTTACAGTAGTTGTAAGATGTATTTTTATTTATGAAGCTCTCAAAGGCATGTTTTTCATTTTTTCCTCAGCAAATATTTGTTTTAATGATTAATCTGATTTTCATTGTAATACATCTCCTGGTAAGCATACTGCTTAAATGACACAGAATTCCAGACAAGAAAGGTAAAGATACAGAACAGGAAATTGGCAGAATGAGAAAAGCAATCACAGTAAATGGATGAAAGAGTATATGTGCTATTACTGCTATCAGCACACATCAGAAACTGAAGATTCAAGCTTTGGTTTTGCTTTTTTAACTTTTCCTTAAGAATATTGCTTGTTCTGATGATTCTGTTTTCCTAGGGCCCCTTCCATCAAAAGGAGATCCCTTCCATTAAAAAACAAACAAACAAACAAAAACCCGTCTATATGGAAGTGGGAATTAATAATAGAAAAGAAAAAAAAAAAACCCTCAAAATACAGAAGATGACTCTTAGGGAGGAGACGTGTGACTCCAGCTGGAGGCGAGGCAGAGCGAGTCTGCGCTGCGAAGCGGCCCCCCGTTTGACTGAAGGGAGCCACCGCCGAGGCCGGCGAGACGCGTGGAGGTGCAAACTCTGCTTCCCAAGTGAGCCGCAGACTGCAGCTGCCAAAAATAAACCGGTTCTTGGCTGAAAGACATAAGTGCAATTGTGAAATTGATATCCCTCCTTGGCCGCGTCCCAGACAATATGTTGCCTTTCGGGGGCTGATCAGCGTGATTGATGCGATCTGTGGAAGCCAGGGGGGCCTCCCCTTTAATCAAACCCACGTCCTCGACAGAGAGGCAGCTGTGGACTAACAAGTTCCTCAAGCTTTCTGCCTCCAGGTCTCCTTACAAATCTGACAGCCCAGAGGAAGAAAAAGGGGCAAAACAGCCAAACACCAAACTCCATCCTGGAAAAGAAAAGGAAAAAAAGACCAGCTATTGATTGAGACATAAGATGGCAGCAACCGAACAGTTTATTTGCCTTTCAAAGAGAAATTCAGACTTCACTTTTAATGTCAAAACAAACTTACTAAAGACAGGCAGCTAAGTTTTTTTTTTTTTTCCTTCTAAAAATACAGATTTTTCTGTTTCCATCTAGCAGTGATGCTCAATGTCACAGTCTACACCCCTATTTTTACATTTCCCCCTCAGTTTTCATGTTTGCATCATAGATTTTAGAGTTGTGGCAATCTGTCCCCAAAATAACATGTGAAGATAAAGTCGCAGAAGGAAAAAATAACCTAACAATTTTCAGGGAATGACGTTGAGCTTGCAGACAGGCTGTGGTTATCAGGGTGGTGAACTCTGAACTCCTCCTAATCTTCTAATCACTGACATCACTTGTTGAGAAAGGTCTCCTCTGCTCTAAGTGAAGGAATGGGAATGTCAAATTAGAGCTTTTGCATTTCCTTTGATAAACGTATATAAACCTACAACAAATCGGCCTTGTTTCTTTCTTCTGTAGCTGTTGTAATGACTCAAACCAATTCTAGCTTAAAAGATCAACACCAGAGTACAATCTATTTTTTTAGGGTTTCCATTAATGTTGAAAGGCTCCCAAATTGGTTGACTTTATCACACTCCACTCCCCGTCATTGTTGTCCTATTTGCACGTAATATTCTGGTGCCAGATTGTCAGCTAATTATATCACAATCAGCTAACAAAGCGCAGCCATTCTTGCCTGGAGAATGAACCAGGAAAAGCTACTCCAAGGAGAAACTAGGCTCCTCTCATTGAAGAAATCTGGAGTGAGGGTTTTATTAAGGTCTACACTGCCGTTTCCTAGATGTTGTGGGGACGTTGACTGCTGGTTACTTCTTAAGCAGCTACATGGGGAGCACTGGAGCTCCATGGAGTTGGTGGTTCATCATATTGACTGGGAAGACATACAACTATTTGGTAAACTGTATTCCGTCAATCTGTAAAATGACAATCAATAAGTTATCATCCTCCATAAGGTTCTTTTGGCTTAATCTCTTTGAAAAATTACCTTAGCTTTATTCTATAAAGACTAAATGTAGAACAAAAATTCAGCAAATTTTCCATGTTCTGTTTTAATGGAAATGAGATTGAGCATAAACATGCAAACCAAGAGGATTCCCAGAGATCATTGACAGTAGATTTGTGATAGAAGTGAGAAGTTGTCTGGATATGTTTTCAGAAGCAGGTAAAATAGTGTCTGTCAAGTGCCTAAGAGAGCCTGGAATGGTGTTGGCACTCAGTAAAGACTAGTACCCCTTTCATGAAGGCAAACTTTAAAATTAGTTCTCAATTTTTGAGTACATACCTGCTTGGCAGTAGACAGAGCTAGCCAAGTAATATGGCCACAAAGAGCCTGCTTGTATAAAACATTTACTAAGAATAAATGAGTTACATACATTAGCACTCTTCTTTCTGTTCATCTATTAAGACTTTAATGGTATTCATTACCTACTTAATGTAATAATCATAATTTAATGATCAATGTATCTTAAAATCCTACTGGGGAGGGAGAACTAACACACGAGAATAAACTTGATAGAACATTACAACATGATGCTATTAAATGACATATTTTATAGCATGAATAATGAATGCAACAGGAATTCAGAAAATAGGAAAATTTGCTAATGTCCTCTTCTTAAGGTTCGTGGGTTGTTTCTTTGAGTTATGAAGCCAGAAAGAACTTTTAGGTTCTTGTTATTAGCAGACAGGGGAATAATCTTTTGGAATATTGATTATTCTAATACTTTTCTATAATAATGAAAATTTAAACTTTAAGTCCAGATAAATTAGGAATAGAATCAAAACTTAAGTTTTAAGTATGATGATCACTAGGATCCCAGAGACTGAAGGTATTTTTCCTCCCCTTTCAATGGGTACTACTTACTAGAGGGGCACTATCTGGATTTCTTTAATTGTATTGACTTGAATAGAAAATGTTTTAAGGTGAGCCCTTAAAAAGTACCAAATTGCCAAGAGCATTAGTGAGATCTTCATTGAAAATAGAGACAGAAAGAGAGAAAAATTTGTTTGAAATGTACACAATGCATTTTCAGTAAGACATGCTGTATTTTCATCCAGTATAACAGCAAACACCTTCATTCAAAGAGTTTTTTATTTTATAACAGATGATTGTGGGAAAATAAAATCTTAGCTTGAGGAATGAGTAGAGATGCAGGAATACTGCAGAAAAGATGCAATTTCCACAGTATTTCACAAGCTGAATCTAATTCGGCTCTGTAGGATTTTTATAAGATCATGATCTTGAAAGCACAAATAGAAGAAGAAACCAAAGAAGTAATTCACCAAGCCTCTAATTATATTGACAATAATTAAAACTTAGTTTCAAGATCTTTAACTAAATGGGATAAGCTAAAATTATAGATGATTCTTAGGAAAGTCACAGTGACATAAAGGGATGTTAACACAGATATATGACAAAAACGTTAAGAAGTTTGAATTTCCCAGCTTGTGAAGTCATTTGTGATTAATATTCTAGTATATAAGAAGTTAAGATATTAATGACAATGTGATCAAATATTTCCAATCTCCACCAAGAAAAAAAGAGGGGTAAGTTCAAAATGCATGGAGTGGATTGAGGTTAGAAATCCTGAAAACGGCCTGGACAGGAAAGATTATACAGAAATTTATAACTGGAAAAAGTCTAGAACTATTTTTCCTGGAGACCTTTGAAAATAGAAGAGAAATTATGTGTTTTGGTCCAGAATGATTTTAATGCCATCCTGTCTAGAGTCAAAGGAAGAGGTGACTAAAAATGTCCTAACCTGGCTTTGAAAACAAGATTATGATGTCAGCCTACATTCTTCCAGTAAGAATATCAACAGGGAAAGAACAATTTGATTTCTGTTGACAGAATAGTGGGTTATGTTTAATTTTTCTAAGTTGCACACTCCGTGGTAAATTTTCCTCAAAGGTCCCCTCCCCACCAAAATTAAAAAAGTCAGTATACTCACAAGAGCCAGATATAGTCCTTATGAAGTTGTTGGATCTGTAATTGGAGAACCTTAGGTAAGTTTTTACCTTCATGGGGCACTTTAGGTTTGATGTTTGGAAGGAAATTTAGGATTTGTAAGACATTAAAGTGGTGTGATTATTCCCATTTTGGTATTAATTTTGGGAATTTTTAGGCATCGTAGATTTTTGTTCTTGCATTTTCAAGAGGCTGTAAATCTTTAAATAGAAAGTTTTCAAAGTGATATAACCTGCACATGACAGCAATTATATTTTAGTGCCTGTTTGAGAAGTATATAGAGAATAGTGCATGATTATACATGTACGATACACTTTTAAATACATTTTTCAAAGTTTTATTTTTAAGTACACATGGAAATATATTTATATATTCATGGAAAACTGGTCCTCACCCTATAGGCAATGCTTGGTGCACATGGATTGACAGAACCTCCTCAGGGCCCCTCAAGGACCCCTTGCAAAGTTTTATTTTTAAGTACACATGGAAATATATTTATATATTCATGGAAAACTGGTCCTCACCCTGTAGGCAATGCTTGGTGCACATGGATTGACAGAACCTCCTCAGGGCCCCTCAAGGACCCCTTGCCCTTGGGTTAAGAACCTCTCTTTGGCATCTCCCCTTCTAGAATTCAACATTATTATCAATGGAGAAGAAAATCTGTTTTTAGGGTGAACTCAAATTTGAAACAAATGACTCAACATTGATCAGAGAAGACTTGGAGCATAGAGCAAAGTAATATGCTATTTAAAGTGACAAATTTCACAGTCGTTTAACTTGAGCCCATTTTAACCACTTGGGGAAAACTCATTTATTTAGCCACCAAAGTTAAACATTAAGGAAATCACCCTCTGGAATCACCTAATTTATGATATTTCAAGGTGTCTTCTTAAAAACAACACTTTATTTATTGTCTACATTGTCTACATTCTAGATCAACATTTAGAAAAGGTCTTCCTCAGCCTCTGTCAAGTAGGCCTATTAGGAAGTGAGGTAATCCAGTAGACATGCAACTGCACTGAGTCTGCATCACCTAATGTGTGTGTGCCAGTGCCATCAGTGTGGACGATCAGTTGCCTGCTCTTCTTTTGTGTGGGTATGCAAATGAGGCCTCCAGAAAGTGTGTCTCTATCAAAAATAGCAAACCTAAGCCTGGAAGGGAGTTTCAAGCCACCCAGGGCATCGTCAGGCACACTACATTTAAATCATCCCAGAGGGAGGCACTGGTCCACTTAGTAAGCTCATTAGACAAGGGTATGCCTCTAAAGAGAGTTAGAAAAGAGCAACACATACATAGAAGAAAAAGAAAAAAAAAAACAGTATATGGCGTATTTTTATTTTTTATTTTTACTCTGATCGGAAGTATAGCACAATTATTTCATTCTGGCATATTCATTATTTTAAAAACTGGATTCAAAACCTATTTGCAGTAAGATGAAATATCTAAACCATTTAGCTGCTGCCTTTGCTTTCAATGGTAATAAATATTTGCACTCTATATCATAGGATCCCAATATTGGGAAGAGTAAGCAGGATGGGGGCTGTATGTGAAGTGGGTCCTCTATCAAATTTGTACTATAAAATTTGTTTGATTGAAATCCACTCAATCAAACCAGCTCTCAAAAACAGGTACAATCCTCTTGAATTCAAGTGGATAATTGAATTCTATCAACTTTCTCTATTTCCATAGTTTGTGATAAAGTGAACTTTAGTCAAAGAAGCCACATTTTCTTCATTTAAATAAATAACAACCTGAAGGTTTTTGTTGGTTTTGTTTTTTCAACTCGTATAGGCTTTTGTATAAGGAAAAAAAATTCTAGCAACGGATCAGAGTCTGTGGGTGACGCTGGGAGATGGCTTCAGTCTCATGAGCAGTTTTGTAATGGAGCTATACCATGAAAGATAAACATTTCTAATGTGAATCAGATCAGTAAGCCACACATGTAAATGCATTCGCAAGGATTGTATATTAATAGTAATGTTCACCGTCCTGTGCATTCATTGGAAATGCTTTCTCGGTGACTATCCCATTTAATAGAGTCTCAATAGAGCCATGCTCTGAAAGATTTTGTGCGCTGTGATGGGGGGGACCCTTCAGTGGGTGTTACAGATACTGTCTGACACACGTAGCTGAACGTGGTATATGTTGCCAAATTCCTATTTGTCCTTCACATGAAGTCCATATTGACTGCTTCAAAAACTCTTTGTATGAGCTATTATTTTCAAATTGTTTCCCAACTTATACCACAATTGAAAATTGGACAGCTTTTCAATTGCTCTCACATTCCAATTGATTACCAATACAGTTTTTCAGAATTAAGAGTATCAGTCTATTCTGTTCCCTGGCATCATGTTGACTCTGTGTGGCTTTCATTTAAATATTGCAGTACAGTTTGTGCCTGACTCTGTGTTAAGATAATGTACAAGGCGATCAATTAGATTTATTATCTCTTCTCTTGACTCTATGGTATGTATCACTGTGGAAAAAAAACACCCCTAGACATAATGTTGCCTTCACTTCAAGGTCTCCTAGGATTAGTATCTGAACTTCGTTTCTGCTGCATCAGACAGGTCTCAAGGTGTGTAATGTATACTTTAGGTCAAGGCAATTGTAATGATCAAATGACTAATATGTTTTCTGAATAAATGCATTCTAACACTGGTAGGTTATCAGATCAAATCAATAAATATTTATTGAGTGATTACTATGTATAAGGCACTATGCTAGGCCCTGGAAGATGGGCAGGGGAGTGCGTTTTGAACTGCATCTTAATTCTCAGGAATATCTCAGAAAATACTCAAGAGTAAAATCAATAGGAAGGAGGGAAAGAATTATTTAATTTGTATAAGGCATTTCCGAGGGCTTTAAAAATCATTCTGTAACGTCCTCAGTGGTCCTGTGATCATTAATAGTAGTCACCATTTTCTGATGGGGCAATTGAAGAAGGGAGAGATTAAACACTTTTCTCAAGGTCACACAGCAATAACAGATGCAAAGCTGAGTCTGCTACTGGAAGCGGCTCTCTCCTGGCTTTATGTTTAAACTGCTCTGGAACAGTTGTTGTTGCGGGCGCCAGGGCAGGGGGGGTCCATGCTTTGGCTTGGCTGTGCTTTGCTAACTGGTGTTTATGACATAATTAACTAAAGGGAAACAGAGTGCACCCCTCTTTTGTCATGAATGCTCCCCTCAACGTTTTCTTGTGAAAATTTTCAAACACACAGAAAATTGAAAGAAGTTCACAGTGAGCCCACATACCCACCACCTCGATGCTGTCATTTGTATCTACTATATTTGCTTGTCACATATATGCCTATTCTTCTATCTGTCCATCAAGACATCCTAATTTTTAAATCATTTTAAAGCAAACTGCAAATATAACCTCTGGGAAGTTATTTTTATCACAGGGTAAAGAGGTTTATAACAGTGGCATAATAATTTGGAAGGAAATCATTATAATCGATGTTCAAACAAATTTATAAGCAAACTGCAAATATAACCTCTGGGAAGTTATTTTTATCACAGGGTAAAGAGGTTTATAATAGTGGCATAATAATTTGGAAGGAAATCATTGTAATCGATGTTCAAACAAATTTACTCAAGATTTTCAATAGTATTGATTACTCTTACATTTGTGTGGTGCTACATTTATTAGTTTATTCGATCCTGACAATTACCCCATAGGGTGAAAAGGCAAACAGCAATAACTCTATTTTACAAATTAGCAAACTGAGTCTTGGAGGTTAAATATCAAGCCCAACGTCACTTAGAAGGTGGCATATTCAAGAACAAATAACTTCTTCCAGCTCCTGGCCCAGTGCTCTTTTTATCAGACCTCAAGATAAGTTTAGTAACTAGTTCTTAAAACATAAGTATTTAAATAGCTGGGTATGTACCATAGCCACTGCATTAGTGCACCTGTAATCCCATTCCATTTGGTCTTTTTGTTAAACATGCCTCCAAACTTTTATTTAGAAAGAGCTTGAGTGCTAAGAATACCAACTTCTCTAATACTGCTGTGTGACCAGTCTATGGCTATATGCTTCCAGGTACCCGAAGACATTTCTTCTACTGGCCCTGTTCGTGGGTTTTCTATGAAAGTTTAACACCAATAAAACTCATTTATGATACTGTACATTGATCCTCACTTATCTCCCTTTTGCCAATTTTGCCAATTTTCACCTTTATATTATAAAAATGATATTGCTTCTCATTAAAAACCTGAACAAAACAAAAATATGCACTGTACTTATTTTGGAATCCCATCCTTTGAAGAAAACTTTCCATTTTGCAGTTCAATTTATATTCTCCCAGTCTGAGAATATACTGCTTTGCAACTTGCTTTTTCTACTTAATAGTAGTAAATCTATTTCATGGTTTGTAAAGGTTTCACTGTCTTCTATTCAATGGGTGCAAATTCAAAAGNATCTATTTCATGGTTTGTAAAGGTTTCACTGTCTTCTATTCAATGGGTGCAAATTCAAAAGATATAAACTTTGTTGTCTATCATATTACTAAAGATAAAAAAGGGAACAGTGTGCAATATTACTAAGAATGAGGGGAAATAGGCACTTGCACACCATTGCTGCTTTCATTTTTTTAGAAGGCAATTTGGCAATATCTAGCAAAATATTTCATGGGTATGAATGTCGATTCAGACATTTCTCGTGCAGAAATTAGAGTCTAACTTGATGTGTTTTTCCACCTGACTACTGCAAACACTTCCAAATGCATTTCTCTGCTTCCACTCTTGACTCCCTGCAGTCTACTCCTAGTGTTTGAGATGAACAGATCTTTTAAAAATGGGTATCAGATCTTATCACTCATGTACATATAACTGTCTGGTGATTTCCTGTTGCAGGTAACATACAACCTGGACCGTTTCCGTGGCCTATTAGGTCCTGCTACCTCCTGCCATTGCCCTTCCCCATACTGGCCTTTTTCTATCTTGAAAACTTCAAACTTCTTCCCACCCTGGGGCCTTACACTTCTGTTCTCTCCTCCTAGAATTTTCCTTCACCTTTTCAGTGGGTGGCTCCTTCTTGTATTTGAGTCTAAGCTTTTTATTTATTCAACAATGTATTGTCCTTTTCCTCCCTCTTGAATTTAAGCACCTGTTTAGGGTAGGAAGGAGCCATTTGCTTAACAAATGTTTATGGATTGAAAGAATAAATGGTTACTGTTGCCTTTTGCTATTGGACTAGTCACTTTTTTCTTGTTGATTTATGCAAATTCTCTATAGAATCAGCAAAGGTGTATCTCTTTGTGACATATGTCAAAAACACTTTTTCTAATTGTGATTTTTTAAAACTTTATTTATAGTATTCTTTTTCCATACAGAAGTCTTAAATTTCCACATGGTCAATCTCTCAGTTATTTACCTCTTAGTTCCTTTCACTGGTATCATGATAAGAAAAGCTTTTCCTGATATGTGTCTAATGAATGTTAAATGAGTGATTTTCTTAATATAGCTATGTCTTGCTCATTTGTTATTAAGTTAATTTCCAGAATTTTACTGCTATTTTAAATGAAATTACTTTTTTTATGTTTTCTGCCTGGTTATTTGTGATTTAAAGACTTGGTTTTTATAAATGTTTCTAATTTATAGTAAATTTGAAAAAGAAAATCTGTATTTTCTTTTTGTGTTCTTATGGTTCAAGTGTTCACATTTCATTGAAAACATTTTTTTTTAATATGGTATGGGTTAAAAAACTAAATTTTTTTCCTTATGTTTAACTAATTGATCAAATATTAGCTCTGAATAATCCATCCTCTACCTACTGATTTGTAATGACCTATTTCTCATGTAGGAAATTTCCATATATACTCTGAGGCTCTCTGTAGTTTAATTAATCGGTTCCTATATAGTGTCAGATACATTTATTTACTGTCGCTTAAAATATATTTTGATGTCTGGTTAGATGAGTTCCTCCTCATTATTCTTGATATATACAACTTTCTAAGAGATTTCCCTATGTATATTTTTCCAGATAAACTTAAAAAAAATCAATTTGTCAAATTCTAAAGACAATTTATTGGGATGGGGGATTGTATTAACTTCTTATGTTACCATGAAGTGAAATGGCATCTTTAGAATACTAAGCCTTTCAATCCTGGAAACAGAATCTATCTCTGTATTTATTCTGGTCTACTTTAGTGTTCTTTAGTAAAACTTTACGGTTTCCATCTCAGTAAGAGTAAAACTTCCAGGCCCCTTGTAAGCTGTGTCCCACCACCACCACCCACTCTCCCCCAGTGATCTTTAGGGAAACAGAATCTATCTCTGTATTTATTCTGGTCTACTTTAGTGTTCTTTAGTAAAACTTTACTGTTTCCATCTCAGTAAGAGTAAAACTTCCAGGCCCCTTGTAAGCTGTGTCCCACCACCACCACCCACTCTCCCCTAGTGATCTTTAGAACCCCGTCTCCTCCCTGTCCTCAGTCACCCCACTTCGGTCACCCTGGCCTTTTTGATGGTCCAAGAACATGCCACACTCATCTCAAGAGCCTTCTGTGATTGCCGTCCCTCTATCTGGAAAGGTGTCACCTTTCCAGCTAAGCTATGGCTCACGCCTTCCCTTTTCAGGTCTCTCCTCAAATGACAACTTCTTGGTGAGTCTTTTCTTGAACGTTCCACATAAAATAGCTACTATTTAACCCTTTATTTGCTATCCCCCAATCTTGTTTACATTTTCTCTTCAGTGCTCACTCCTACCTCACTCATGATATATCAGTCTGCCTATTTGTTTAATTTCTCAAAGTAGAATGTCAGCTCCAGGGAAGCAGTGGTCCATTCACTGTTGAACTGCCAGAGCCCATAACAGCACCTGGCACTCAATACCTATTTATTGGATGTTAAATAAATAATTTTCTTAATATAGCTATGTAAGTCTTGTTCATTTGTTATTAAGTTAGTTTCCAGTATTTTAATTATTTTATTGCTATTTTAAATGGGGTTTCTTTTTTATGTTTTCTGACTGGTTATTAGGAATATAAAGAAAGACTTGGTTTTTATAAGTATTTCATATATCTAAAATTCTAACAATCTTGATAGATTTTCAGCTGATTTTCTTAGTCTCATATTATAGCATTATGCCACTAGTTAATAATGACAATTACTTAATTTCCTTGCCCATATTTGCATATTGTATATTTTTTTCTAGTCTTATCATTGCTTTTGCTTGCAAAAAATTGCCCAAACAAGTTGCATGGCACTGCTGCCATCTATGAAATGGGAACATGTAATTCTCCTAAGGGGAGGGACACTGACAGCCACACAGCCATGCCTGCCATTGAATCAGGGGCAGAGATCTACAGTCCTCCCACAGAGAGAAGAAAACATTATCTAAAATAATGACACCATCTTCAACATAGCTGTTATTTTTTTGTTCCTAACTATGATATGAGTGCATCTAGTGTATTCCTGTTACATAAAAAGATGCTCTCCTTGACATATATTCTCTATCATGTTATGTCTCTTGGTTTTATTCTCATGTTACTAAGACTTTTTATTTCATCTGGTTGAATATCATCAGATGACTTATTGGCATATCTATATATAATCATACCTTTAATAAATTAAAGTTATGTATTAAATTAAAACATTGTCTAAAATTGATCCATCTTTATTTTCCTGAAATAAACCTGCTTGTTCAGGTGATTTTATTGCTAATAAGTATTTTTGAATTCATGTATTTATTCCTTTATTCAACACATATTCATGAAATGTCTGCTCTGTAAGAGGCATAGCACTAGGAACTGAGAAGACAGCTATGGATGAGAATTCACAGTTCCTGCCTTCCTAGAGTTTGCTCTCTGGTGAGGAGCCATATATTTTCAAATAAATTATTTATTTACAATAGAAATGAAATATAGGGTACTACAAAAGAATATAATTGAAAGGTCTGACTTAGCCTAGAGAAAACTTCTAAGTAGAAGTGATATCTGAGTGAAATGCCAAACATGAATAGGAGTTATTTAGGCAGAAGTAATGGGGTATAATTAAGGAAGGTGGATAATTCCAAACAATTAGTGCACAGGCTTTGGCGTAGAAAGAAGAATGTTAAACCCAATGAACTAATAAAGAAGGCCCGTGTGGCTGGAGTGCAAAGAGCAAATTGGAGAGTGGCCTGAGATGCGAATGGGGTAGACAGGGGCCAACTGCAGAGAGCCTTGCAGGGCAAGTGAGGATTTGGTTTTTGTCCTTAGAGCCATAGAGGATTTTGAGTAGATCATTTTAGTAGTAGTGTCAAGAAAGATTGGAGATGAGAAATAGTATTTTATGGTGGCTAGTTAAGAGGATACTAGATTTATTTATGCAGGAGATGATGGCATGATTGTGAATTCTGGCAGTAAAACTGGAGTGAAATGGGCAGACTCAAGAGGTAAAATTGTTATGATTTGATACCTGAATACATACACAGGGATGAAAGCGAAGGGGTGTCAAGGTGATATGATTTGTAAAACTGGGTATTTGATGAGAGGCCATTACTTAAAAATAACAGAGGAAGAAGAGATTTAGGGAGAAGATTATGAGTTCAATTTTGGATACATCATCAATGAGGCAACTATAAGACAGTCAAGTGGAGATATCAAATAAATGATTGAATATGTGTGTCTGGAGCTCAGTGCCAAGTGAGCAAGAGATAAAAATTTGAGAGTCATCAGGGTAATTGTTGGTTGTGCAGTTTGTAGGAAATACAGAATTGGAAAAGTCTCTAAAAACCTCTTTTTCAGGAAGTTTGGCTGGAGGGCAGGAAGGGAGAAGGGTAACCAGATGGGGGAGGTTACATATCAAGGGAGGGCTTATTCCCCTAGATGGAGATGACTTGAGAATGTTTAAATGCTGATGAGAAGGCTTTAGCAAGATGAAATGGGGAAGATACAGAAGTGAGAGGGAAATATTCCTAGACAGAAAAAGCTGAAAGTGGATGGGGAAGAGATTCAGAGTTCAGGCAGAGGAGTTGACTCTCCCTGGGAGGGAACACCCCTCTATTTTAACAGGAAGCAACTGGGTCAGCATGCAGAAGACACAAGTGGTTTGCACTTTGGGTGGCCCAAAGTAGAGGAAAAAGTTCCCATCTAAAAGGCCTTGGTGTCTATTTTTTCTCTGGAAAGATCAAATCTGAGAATGATGGAGGAAGATCGGGTAGTTGCTGGAGGAACAGGAAGGTTTGGAGAAAACTTAGTTGAGCGTGGGAGAGCAAGATGGAGCTGGGAGGAAGACTGGACCCTTGGCTTCAATTTTGGTACTATCTTGGTCAGGTTTTGTATCTGAATTATGTTAGACACAGAAAATAAATTGAGAACTGTGTTTTCCTAGGCTTGGGTATCAGGTAAATAATATAGGAATACTGTATTGTTGGAGATTTGAAGCAATCACCTGTACACTGAGCCTTCTTTTCTGTAGTAGTTGCAGACCACTCCTCATTTGCTTCTGTAGTTATCCTTTTCCAGAGTAATTTTATCTATTTGACGTATCCTTGAGTATCACAAATTTCATTTCAAATTTATTATATGAAATTGTATAGAGCAATTTCTCACATTACAAAAATATTATGAAAATTTCATTATAGCCCCTTTCTTCTATTTAATGCTATTACTGTACCATAGAATTGATTTATTATATCCTCTCTCTTATTCATAATGTATTTTATTATTATATGAAATTGTATAGAGCAATTTCTCACATTACAAAAATATTATGAAAATTTCATTGTAGCCCCTTTCTTCTATTTAATGCTATTACTCTACCATAGAATTGATTTATTATATCCTCTCTCTTATTCATAATGTATTTTATATATACATGTATTATGTATACAGACATATATATGTGTATGTATAAATCTTTTTTCCTCAAATAGGTTTGTTAGAGTTTTTGCTTATTGGTCTTTTCAAAATATTAGCTCTTTTATTATTGATCAATTTTGCTAACTTTTTTCCTAAATAAATATTTCTTCTTTTGTCTTTATTAATATCTTTTCCCACATAATTTTATTATAATTTATTGTGTTTTTTTCAGGTGAATGAATGCTACTTAATTCATTTTTAATGTTTAGCACTACAGATATTTAAGGCTAAGGATTTTCCTGAAAACAGCTTGACCATATCAATATATAGTGTCCCTAGTTTTATTGATCTTTAGGTAAACTGTAAATGAGTTGTAACTTTCTCTTATAAAAAAGATTTTATTTATCATTACACAATGTAAACATTTTTTGTGGCCCTTTAACAATTTCTCTTTAACCTCCTCCCACTTCTCCACCCCCTTCTCCACCTCTAGCAGCCTCAGTTCCATTCTCTCCTTTTGAAAGTTAAAGGAATTATTGTGATTATTGTATCTTTCTTTCAAAAAGATATCTTATTATTGTACAGAAAATAGTAATAGGGCAAGAGGATGGAGGCAAAGTGACCAATTGAGGTCACTGCTGTGGTCCAAGCCAGATGGGTGCCATTGGTGTAGATGGGGAAGGCAGGGAGAGGAATCACTTTCTGAGAGAGATTCAGAAAAGTCATTAACTGGATCAAGTTTTAATGACAGCAAATTTTTTACCACTTGAAAGTAATCACCTTCTAGAATTTTTATTTACTGTGCTATATAATATACTTTGGCATATCTTCCTAATTGTCTAAACTATACTCATTTTCTTTCTTGCTAACAGAATCCCAACTTTGTTTGGTACATGACATGCCCTGAAAACACATTAGGAAATCTTTTGCTTTCCTAATATAAGAGGATAAATTTTTACCTCTTCTTCCTTCAGTGAAAATAAATGTAATGTCTGGAGATGTGGCAGCCGTATAGTGACCAGGAGGTAAAATGCACAAAAATAAACACCTATAACTTAAGAATGTCAGAGTAGAAAGATAAGAGTTTTCCAAATAGCTGAACCTAAACAGCAAATACTTACCAACAGTCTTCTTGTTATGTGAGTTAACTAAATTCCTATTTTTTTGTAACCCATGATTAGGATTTATGTTAACTAATTATGTTAATTTCTGTTTGTAAGTCAAACACTTTTCCAACAGATGAATATATTCACTGCCTATTTTGTAACTTTCTAATGAGTCCCCTTTATTCTGTGAGATCTGGTTTTGCCTGCTGCATTTTTGAAATGACTGTCCATGTTAAGGATGTAACCTCTCAAAATAAGTGAGAAATTTCTATATGTTCCATACATGACTGCTATACATAAAGGTGCCACATTCTCACTTCTTCAAATGTTTTCTCTACCTCATATATCACGTCCGTTCTGTTAACTAAGCCCTAAGATTATTCTTTTCTTTTTTTTTTTTTTTTTTTTGTTGTTGTTGTTTAACAAATCTTTTCATGATCTTTCTTTCTTTTTTTTTTTCTTTTTGATAGCTAGCTGGTATGGTGATCTGAATCCTTAACCTTGGTGTTATCAGCACCATGCTCTAATCAAGTGAGCTAACCAGCCAGCCTTCCATGACCTTTTTGAAGTACCCTCATAGCTTTTGTTTTGTTTTGTTTTGCATTGTTTTTGGCAGCTGGCCAGTCTGGGGATCCAAATCTTTGACCTTTCTTTTCCTTTACTGACTACCTCATGCTGAGAGTTGGGTAATAGCTTCCCTATTGCTTCTCTTATTCCAGTCTTTCTGTTTTCTAAGCTATCCTGTATTCTGCTGCTGCTTGAGGCTTCCCAGTGCTATCAGTATTTGATCTTCTTGCACATAGCATAGCAAAGATTACTTAATACATGAAAAATAGACAAATTCCCAAATTCGTTAGCCTAGAATGTTCTTTCCTCTCCAAAATCTTCCTGATCTCCTTTTACAGTCTTGATTTTCACACAAATGCTTCATTCTAATCAAACTGTTTCTCTGACCTAAACATATCTATCAGATACACTCTTCTCTATATTAAATTCACTCTTATCCACTTCTGCTCCTCTTCAAATCCTGCTCATTTTCTAAGATTCAGCTCAAATCCCACCTCCTCTGTTAAAGCTTTCTTGTGCACCACGACCGAGCCTTCCCTTTCCTTTCTTTCAAATCCTGGTTATTAATATCAGTATTGTTTTCATTGTCCATTACATCTGCTCACCTGTCACGTGCGCCGCTACCTTGAGATAATCAGCCATTCTCCAAACAAACTTCCTTTGCTCAAGCTGTTCTTGCAACCTTCCTTTCCTCTTTGTTACATATCATTTTATTTTTTTATTTTTTATTTATTTATTTTTTCCTTTTTTGTCTTTTTTTACTGACCGGTAACGGGATCGCAACCCTCAGTGTTGCGCCCGCACCGCGCTCAGCCAGTGAGCAGGAACCGGTCTCCACATGGGATCCGTTTTTTTTTTTTTTTTTTTTTTTTTTTGTTGTTGTTGTTTAACAAATCTTTTCATGATCTTTCTTTCTTTTTTTTTTTCTTTTTGATAGCTAGCTGGTATGGTGATCTGAATCCTTAACCTTGGTGTTATCAGCACCATGCTCTAATCAAGTGAGCTAACCAGCCAGCCTTCCATGACCTTTTTGAAGTACCCTCATAGCTTTTGTTTTGTTTTGTTTTGCATTGTTTTTGGCAGCTGGCCAGTCTGGGGATCCAAATCTTTGACCTTTCTTTTCCTTTACTGACTACCTCATGCTGAGAGTTGGGTAATAGCTTCCCTATTGCTTCTCTTATTCCAGTCTTTCTGTTTTCTAAGCTATCCTGTATTCTGCTGCCGCTTGAGGCTTCCCAGTGCTATCAGTATTTGATCTTCTTGCACATAGCATAGCAAAGATTACTTAATACATGAAAAATAGACAAATTCCCAAATTCGTTAGCCTAGAATGTTCTTTCCTCTCCAAAATCTTCCTGATCTCCTTTTACAGTCTTGATTTTCACACAAATGCTTCATTCTAATCAAACTGTTTCTCTGACCTAAACATATCTATCAGATACACTCTTCTCTATATTAAATTCACTCTTATCCACTTCTGCTCCTCTTCAAATCCTGCTCATTTTCTAAGATTCAGCTCAAATCCCACCTCCTCTGTTAAAGCTTTCTTGTGCACCACGACCGAGCCTTCCCTTTCCTTTCTTTCAAATCCTGGTTATTAATATCAGTATTGTTTTCATTGTCCATTACATCTGCTCACCTGTCACGTGCGCCGCTACCTTGAGATAATCAGCCATTCTCCAAACAAACTTCCTTTGCTCAAGCTGTTCTTGCAACCTTCCTTTCCTCTTTGTTACATATCATTTTATTTTTTTATTTTTTATTTATTTATTTTTTCCTTTTTTGTCTTTTTTTACTGACCGGTAACGGGATCGCAACCCTCAGTGTTGCGCCCGCACCGCGCTCAGCCAGTGAGCAGGAACCGGTCTCCACATGGGATCCGAACCCTTGGCGGGAGCGCCGCCGCACTCCCAAGCGGTGCACTCTCCAGTGCGCCACCGGGCCGGCCCACATATCGTTTTAGATCCAGCTCAATGCTTTCTTCATTTCAAGCTTTCTTCATTCCTAGATTAAGACCTCCAGCTCTTCCCACGCAGTTCAGTCATTACACTACTTGTTTTGCTTTTTCTTATCTAAGTGCTATTTGTTTACATGTTTTTTTTTTCTGCAAAGACCTATAACTATGAAGACTCCATAGAGCAGATACTGTGTCCTCAGTTCACGAATCAGCCTCCAGCTCTTCCCACGCAGTTCAGTCATTACACTACTTGTTTTGCTTTTTCTTATCTAAGCGCTATTTGTTTACATGTTTTTTTTTTCTGCAAAGACCTATAACTATGAAGACTCCATAGAGCAGATACTGTGTCCTCAGTTCACGAATCAGCAAATCATAGCTCTGTCTGTAAGAAGAAATTTGACTGATCACCTCATCCCAACCTCCAGGTAATAAAAGAAATGATAAGCCTGCAGACAGGTCGTGACTTGTGTGAAGTCACAGCATTCAGTTCTATAGGCAGCACTCAATCCTGTGTCGGTGCTTGGGATTAAAGGATGAATGAGAGACAGTTCCATTCCACAAGGAGCTAAGCATTGAGTAAAGATGTCAGACGTATTTGATTAATAAATCATACCTCCATTTTTCAGAAAAAAAATTGTGAAAATCATGTTATACTGTATATATTTTCTAAAGCTTCCATAATGCAATAGAAGAACACTTCTATTTGGAAAAGCCACAGTAGAGAATTCTTAAATGTTAGCAAGTAAATTAATTTCCTACTAACTTAAAACTTAAAAGAGATGACCCATAAAAATGAACCACCCACTAAGATCATCTGAATCAAATTATATTTGCAACATAGTTTTTAATTTTGCAAATTTTTCATTATTAAATAAGTAGTACAAAATTAAGCAGAAGAAAATGCATCCTATCTTTATTTTAAACTAATGTGAAAAACATTTACCCATTGCTTGCTTGTTTTAAAAATAATAAGAAAATAATTCTCATACATGCCTTGATACTCATGTTTCAGCCCATCTACACTTTATTTTGTAAGAGAGGCCATAATGAGAAATGTAAATAATTTGCCCAGGAGCTCTTAATCATCTAGTTCATCCAGTCATTTATTTTTTTCAGAATGGATTGGTGAATTGTTAGTGCAGTCATAATTATGATTAGAGGACATTTCTTTCCATAGTCAGAATTAAATAATGGGCCATGTGTGTCAAAGTCAAATTTCTATTTAAAGAGTTTCCTGTTTTTGAATTGCCTACTTAGAGACTCATTATACTTACTTGTATAACTGAGCATACTGTGTATACTTAGTACATTATTGTAATAAAATAAAAATTATTTTGGTTTTCTTTCATAGCCATCACCATAATTTTATGCATCTCATTTTAAATTAAGTACAAACTATGGTCATTCGTAGAACTGAAGAGAATTAGTACACAAGTTGAGCACTCCGTAAGTTACTGATGATCAAACCCTACAAAAACTGAAAGAACAGAGATTGATGCAGTTAAATACCATCTTGCATTTTCTTAGTCTGGCTGCAGTAAGTATCATTTCTTTGTGCTAGCCTAAATCTTTTTTGTTTGTTTGGTGGCGAGCCAGTACAGGATCCAAACCCGTGACCTTGGTGCTGTAGGCTTCACTCTAACCAATTGAGCTGACCAGCCAGCCTGTGCTAGTCCACATCTGGAACTACCCACACGTCATCTTCTCCAGTGAACAGGGCCCTAAATGAAATGGCTGGGAGGAACAATAGTTTTGCTTATCATAACTCGAAAACAAGGCTATGATGAAAGATGTGCATCTGATTCCTTTCCCTTTAAACTATCAGTGAACAAACATCAAAAAGATGTTGGATGCAGATGGAGGAAGCTCGGTTTTAAAATACTCAGTTATTAATTTCTGGGCTATTATAAGTATTTATTCATTTAAATGGAAATAAAACTGATATATCAATAGTGACTGAACATGTTGACTTTGGGTAAGATTTTCTAGGCTTAAAAACTCTCGAACAGGTTGAGACTTGGGAATCACCCAAAGTGAACACTAGAAATATTTGTAAAAGAGAGTCCACCAAGTTCAACTAAACATTCAACGGTATAAATTTGGCAGCAGTTTACATGACAAATCAGAATAACTAGTCAAGCTCTTGAATTAAGTGACAGGTGACTAAATGAAATCAGAGGAGTAATGAAACTTGGATTTCATTTAACCTGCCCAAGTAATTAAGGACAATTTGTCAGTTTTATTCTCTCAGGTGGCCATTGTCTTCATCTGTTCAGGCTGCTATAACAATCACAGACTGGGTGGCTTAAACAAACATTCATTTCTCACAGTTCTAGAGGCTGGAAGCCCACGATCAGGATGGCAGCATGGTCAGGTTCTTGGTGAGGGCCCGCTCCCTAGATAGTAGTTTGTAGATGGCCATCGTCACCCTGCATCCTTAGGTGGTGGGGGGAATCGCTGGCTCTTCATTCCCTCCCAAAGGCCCTAATCCCATCACAGAAGTTCAACTCTCATGACCTAATCACCTTCCAAAGTCCCCACCTCCTAATACCATCACACTGGGAGTTTAGGATTTCAACATACGAATTTCAAGGGGACATAAACGTTCAGTCCATAACAAACATCTTCAGGTCTGTAGCATCACTTCCGAAAGATCTTTAGTTGGACACAGCCCTTACACTTATTTCTGATTGAAGTGGAGAGACACCCTCCCATCTTATAAACTCAGGCGTACACCAACCCAGAAGCTAGACTTTGGCCTTAAGTAAAGATTGAAACTCAAACTTCTCTATCCTTCTTGCATTTCTTGAAGTTCTGTCTCACAAGACACCTGTAATAATTTCTTTTCATACTTACAACAAATGCTTATTGACTATTTTAATAAAGTGCCCCCTATAGTGCTGAGTAATTCGATTCCTTTATTTAAGGATTAAACAAACCTTTTTCTCTTTCCTGGGCATTAAAGTAGGGCTGCTAAACCTTTAAATGCATCTCTATCACCATGTTGCATTTCCCTCTTTTTTTGTTTGTTTGCTGGTTTCTTTGACTCTCAGGGATCTCTCCAGCAATCTGTTTTGTCTGTAGTGGCTGACAGTATCTCAGGGAACCTGGCTTAGTAAGATTGATTGGAACCTCCAATTTAGCCATTTCGTAGCAGAATGGCTACTTCCCCACCTCCTCCTTCTTCCTTTCCTTTTTTTTTTTTTTTTTAACCTAATGATGTTACATTTGTCCTGCCGACGATGTACAGCACACTGTGGAGGATGAACGGCTGAGCTCAGAGTGCCCCTTTCTTGGCAAGCTCGCACACTTCACGCCAGCCCTCCTCGGCACCATTAATATTATATATAGATACCCTTGTCACAGATTTACATTCGGCAATCCGAAATCAGGACGGGAGGGTGAAGAGTGCGTGAGAGGAGGGGGTGGAGGAAAGGGGGCTGATTTATTGTGGGGAATGTTAGAGAATAAAAAGGAGGTGATCAAATTTATATTAATGTCCTGACCTATATTCTGAAAACTGCTTTTTGCTCATTTCAGTGCTTAAGTATTTTGCTATCTGAAGCCAAAAAAAAGAAACAGATACAAAAAGAAAAGGAAAAAAATAAGCACTATGTCGCCTTGTTATTTATTTATTCCCTTTATTTTCTGGAAAATTATTCAAGTTATCATCCATGTGTGAGCTTCAGCAGAGAACATGGAGATGGATTGTTCATAGAGATGGAGATGCTGCTGATCTCTCCTTCATGAAAGCAGACAGTAGGTGGAGGTATAAGGGAGTTTGTATGCAATAGTCTAATCTAAACCTAAATGTTTAGAAGAGTCTAAATCTAAATCTAAATGTTGTTTTGTCTGTCCTGGCCTGATCTAGTTTAACATAACTCAGAAAGGCCTTCTACAGGACTAAAATCTTTTTATTTTACATGGGTCCTAATTTGAAGGTCAAATACATGGAGATCATATTTGCATGGTCCTCCAAATTTAAAGCATATTTTCTGTAGATGGGTCCCCCATTATTCAAGCACAATTAGAAGTACGTTATTTTGAGCCTATTTTTATTCTAAAGTAAGGTAGTTAGTAAGACTCTAAAATTCTTCCCCATGTTTTAGGTGTGTGTCTATATTTGTATTGTTCATTCTGCAAGGTATTTGTCAACCCTATAACCTCAAACTCCTGTTGCCCAGTTCAATACAGACCGGTCCCCACGAAGTCTGTTTGGGCACTATCAGAGGACGTCTGTAATTGCAGCTTCCGTGTCAGGTGCAGTAGCATGGATTTCTGGATCTCTCAAGTTTGTATTTGCTATTCAGGATTTGCTACTGAAACCAGTTGCTTAGGACAAAGATAATGATGAGATTTCTTTTTATTTTTCAAAATATTCTGAGAAATTTTATATGGCAGCTTTTCTTCTCTCTTTTTTTGTTTTGCTTTGTTTTTGGTTTTTTGGTGGCTGGCCAGTACAGGGATCGAACCCTGGACCTTGGTGTTATTAGCACCGTGCTCTAAACAACTGAGCTAATTGACCAGCCCTTTGGCAGCTTTTTAAAGTACTTTTTACATTTATCCCCTTTCCACAGAGACTCTACACAGAATGAAAATCATTACATCACAGGTATGCATAGCAGAACCACTAACTAAACTGACAGTGGTTGGATGAGTGGAGAGTGGGAAAGGAAAGGGCAATACCAAGAGTTCTACCTATGTACAGTTCAAAATCATGTTTACATTAAGAAAAATTTGATGCTTGTTAGTTTAAGAAAATTTGATTTGATGTAATTTTGGTCATTTTCATTGATTGAGGATCAGTTGCATGCAGACTTCTGCAGTGAGTATTGGACTAAGACTTAATTTTAGTAGTTGGCTCTCCATCCATTCTAGGCTTTTTATGGGAACTTTTTCCACAGTAGATGATTCTGTCTCATTATTGAAGATGTGTTCTAGTGTTTTCTAATCTTTATTATTTTATTCTTCTTTTACAGAGAGGAATGGTGCGCTACTAGGACTCTTGAGACATAGTTGGTTTTTGAAGCTTTTGAAGGATCTGTAACTAATTGAACCATCAGGCATTATAGGTGAGGCACCTTCTAGAGGACCTGCAGCTGGGTCCTCCAGGCCAGAGAGTAGAGCTGAGAGCATGCAAGTACAGGGAGAAGACCCAGCCCCTGTTCTGGCTCACTGGAGGGAGACGGGCTGATTTTGCTTCGACTTGGCTGCTCTGATCTCCAAAGTGGGTGTCTCAGCTGACCAGGTTCCCCAGATACTGCATCCTCTCCCTCCTTTGTGCTTAGGGGCTGACTTTTGGGAGACACGTGGAACTGCTTGAGAATCCCGGAAGGGAAAAGTATGGTGAAGGGGAACCTGCCCCTCGTGGCTCCCAGAGGTGCATGACGTGGTCATTCTCTATTCCAGGTTTGGGCCAATCCCTGCCCAGGTACCTTGGGCTAGGCCTTGCCCTGCCAAACCTGCTTCCACTTGGCCTAGTGGTCAGCAGGGTGGCTTCACAAAGACACTCTCTGGAGTGGGCTCAGGCCCTGAGGGTGGGAGCACAGGGCATTGCCCTGCCAAACCTGCTTCCACTTGGCCTAGTGGTCAGCAGGGTGGCTTCACAAAGACACCCTCTGGAGTGGGCTCAGGCCCTGAGGGTGGGAGCACAGGGCGGGGAACAGGAGCAGGCCTCAGGCAGAGCTTGAGTTACAACTTTTTTTTTTCCTTTTTGTCTTTTTTCGTGTCCGGCAACGGATCGCAACCCTCAGTGTTGCCCCCGTACCGGACCGGGGACCGGCAACGGGATCGCAACCCTCGGTGTCGCTCCCGCACCTCGCTCAGCCAGTGAGCAGCTGGTCTGTATGTGGGATCCGAACCGTCGGCAGGAGTGCCGCCACACTCCCAAGTGGCGCACTGTAGCAGTGCACCACTGGGCCAGCCCAACAACTTTTAAACTAAGACATACGGGATGTGGCCTCCATGTGCACTTTTGTTTGGGGCCTCACCTCTTGTAGGGATGATCTGAGGTACTTTCTCGGGCCAATCCAGAGATGCTGACTTTGCTGTGTCTTTGGCGATGACTCTGCAGTCTGATAGCTCGTGCTCTTGATTTCACTTCACAGTCGCATGCCTTGTCATCTCCTATTTGACAATCGTGTTTCTGGCCTGTGCTTCCTCTACTTGATGGTTAATGCTGCTTAGACTCTCCTTGCCCTGGCCTAGTAATCACACCCACTCAGAAAGGCTTAGCTGGAGGGACCCACCCTCCCCTTACTGCAATTACCTTTACATAAGTGTTTTTTTTTGAATAAATGTGGATGGCAGGTTGTATTGGTGAGGAATAGCAATGAGAAAATGCACCACAACAGAAAGAAAAAAAGGCATCACTAGCAGGATGATTTCTTCAACTTCAGCTACACACTTTTGTTGTAATGGTTGGTAACATTAACAGTAATTCATGAATTGCTATTCCGGTCCCAGAGCAGAACTTGGCTCGTGTCACCCTGACACGTACGTAGAAGTTGAGTGCTAAATGGCAATGTAATATTAGGGGCACTATTCAATTTACATTACGCTGTCCTCGTTTGGTGGCCGTTCAAGGGGAGTTCCCTGGGTGACTGTAAAAAGCAGGCGGCTAATGGTGCAGGCATCTCAGCCAGCATTCTTGCTATGGGAACAAAAGTTGCACATGCAAACTGTTCACATCGACAGCAATACACTTACTCCACAAAATCATCGCAAATTAAGTCAATAGGTTTTCAGACAAAATGAGTTACGAGTCAATATGGGGAAATACCACTATTTTTCCCTGTTCATCACTTTTTTCCAATATGATGATCAAATTTGTTGCCTTCTTCTTAAAGACTATAGAAAGAATGTTAACCATATTTTCTTAACATTTTAGTTTAACAAACATTTGAACAAGTTTAACAATTTATAAGCACATCAAAAATGGAGGCTTTGAGTCACAGACTGAGCTTTCTTTGAAACATCAAACTTCAAAGCATACGTCAAAGTTCATCGAAGTGCAGCTTGCTAAGAAAAAACATACTTTTATTCTGTTGCCCAACAAAAAATGACCTTTTCTAATTAAACTACCTTTAAAGAGAACTAAAGGGAGCAGCTACCATATACATATATACATATATATATGATGACCTTTTCTAATTAAACTACCTTTAAAGAGAACTAAAGGGAGCAGCTACCATATACATATATATATTTATATACTCTTCTTGATATCTACTTTACATGCTTTTTGCCTATTTTCCACTTACCCAATGTTTAACATAACACAGTAGTACTGCAGGGGAAGGCAGTGTTTCAGACGGACCTTGGTTCACTAGCAACTCTGCTCCTTGCTACTTGTGTGAACTTGGGCATTCTACCTACCATCTCTAGATGATCAGTTGCCTCCCCTTTAAACTAAAGGTGATGAAACTTTCTTCCTAAGGATGACGGAGGGATTAAATGAGAGAACCATGCAAAGCACAGTGATAGAGAGCACAATACGTGGTAGTTAACCTAAGAAAGACAGCTCTGAAGAAAGGCATTAAGTAGTGAGACAGCATGGGTGTTCCTGGCACTTCTCTGCTCTGTTAGCATAGATTACGATGACTCTCTTTACCAATGGGGCAACAGTTCAATGTTAAATGTGTGTCAAAACAGACCATATGGGCTGGCAGTCAGGAGTTTTCCTTATACTGATGTGATTTAGTCTAAAAGAATACTGCACATAAATGCAGTCTTTATAGACAAGAGCAAGGACCCGGTCTGTCTTGCTCTACTATGAATGCTCAGCACCTAGCACAGTGCCCAGCATTTAATAGATGTTCAATAAATATTTGTTACACGAATAAAAAAATTCATAGAGGACTTTGTGACTAGATGTGAGGTTTAAATGGCAGAACGGTCTACCAAAACGGGAAAATTCCCATCTTTGCATTACACTCTTCAGTTAGGACTGGCACATTTTGGTATTTGTTAGAAAATAACAGTAATACTTTATAACATATGAGTCATTCTAAATGCACAGATATCACCTTTAAAACAGGAAAGGGGGAGAAAGCCAACATTTCATTATCAGGATCTGAATTCAGCTGTGCTTGAGACATCAAGTGATTATTGTTAATGTAATTAGAGGTTAATTTCCTTCAAGTTTTGTTCATAATTTTTATAAATGCCTTTTAATGTTTTAAATGTTAATTTTGTTATGAAGTTAGTATATTTAGATTAGGGAATTAAACTAAATTAATTTCAGTGCCTGTGATTCTTAACTGCCAATCATAGAAGAAGTCTCCTCTTGCCCACTTTATAATTAGCCCTAATTACAGGTCTATAATACGTTTATTTAGTTATTCAAAGCTTCTTGTGCTTTGCAGTGGAAAACAATACAAGGAGTATTTAAATTTGTGGCAAAATAAATAAAAACATAATGGTCACAAAAGTAACTCTTTGAAGCAACCAGAACATTATCTACCTACCTAGAGAAACACATAGATATTTTTAATGAGTTCCTCAGACTAATGCATTTGTCAATAAAAAAGATAAATGTTTACTTTGTAATATTATAATGTTGTAAATAAAAGAAAATAAGGAAATGATCCTTCAACTTGCTCAACTTTAGTGGCCATGACTATTTACTTATTGAGTTATCACAAAATTATAGAGCAACTTTCTCATGGTCCCATTTTGGCCTCCCAAAAGTGTATGGCCAGGGTCAGAAAAGGAAAAAAGGAATACTGAGAGATGGGAAATATGAGTAGACAGAATAACTGATGGAACGAAGCTTTACAAGAGAAAGGAGGAATCTTAATTGTACTAAGAATACAATCAAATGGATTAACTCCAACAATGAATAAGGGCATTTTATCCTCTAATGAAGACAAAAGAATGGGAGGAGATATAGAGATATTTGTTATGGAAGGGAGGAAAACAGAAATTTCTAAAAATGACATTGCTTTTCTCATTTGAAAGTTTCAGTAGAGTTAATAAAGTTCATAGAAGCTAAAAGGGAAAGGGAGCATTAGCAGGGGTGGGGGTGGAAGAGGGTACAAGGTGTATAGAGATGTATTGAAAATTTGATAAGTTACTTTGTGACCCAGCAATTAGCTCATAGTGGACCCAGCCAAGGCAATTATACACTTGACCTGTAACCTGTAATGGGTCATCATGAAAAGTCAAGAATATTTTGACTCGGATGAATCCATGTTTAGGTATGGGACATTAGCCCCATAGTCACAAAACTGTAGTAATCTAAAGTGCTAGGGACAG
This sequence comes from Galeopterus variegatus, assembly GCF_000696425.1. Lineage (NCBI taxonomy): Eukaryota > Metazoa > Chordata > Mammalia > Dermoptera > Cynocephalidae > Galeopterus > Galeopterus variegatus. The sequence continues at coordinate 58,078 of NW_007730394.1, forward strand.
AAGAATTGAAATGATGCCTGATAGCCCAAAAGAATAAAGACAGGAAGGACTTGTAAAACCTAAGAATAGGGAAGGTTAAATATCTGGAAAACAGTGTTCAGTGGAAATATGGCAAGCTATCTGAAAGAACGACCTGTTTTTGGTAAAAGAGGTGAATTTCAGAATTTGTAGTCTTGGAGGTGGGCAGCCAACATATTGTTGGTATGATTGTGGGGGTGAAGATCTTAATATTTGTGTCCCCTCCTTATTGGAAAACATTCCTGGGTGTAAGGGGTTGGTGGTGGGAGAGATGTGTTAGACCTCTTAGGCACTCACTGTTTTAGTTTTGGTTTATATATTCCCATTAATGTACACTTCCATAGAAGAAATAGAACTACACCTAGACCCACAATTTATGCTACTGGATCGTGCACTGTCACGTTCCATGTTTTATACAGCTATTTTCTTTTTCTTTTTGTATACCAGGATAATATGTTGATAATCTATTATCCTCACACACCACAATATTAGGAGGGTTATGTTATGCTGTGGGCACAGTGCCACTCCACCAGCGCGCTAACTACACCCCACCCAAGTCTGGGATTATTAATTCCACTGTTTCGAGCTCCTTGAGGTCAGAATCTATGTCTTATGCATCTCCGTATTCTTGCTACTTAGAATCTCTGACACTTAGGAAATGGTTTTTTTTTTTTTTTTTTTTTTTTTT
>NW_007730394.1:59622-61380 GCF_000696425.1 Galeopterus variegatus
CGGGAGCGCCGCCGCGCTTCCCAAGCGGTGCACTTATCCAGTGCGCCACTGGGCCGGCCCAGGAAATGTTTGATAAATATTTGGTGAATAAAGGAGTGAATGTATGAGTGAACTAAGGAGAGTAAGGATAGAACAGAAAATAGTATCATAATTCAAGTTTGAGGAAAGTGGGGACATGGAGATGGAGTTTCAGTGGATGACATGAGGATGGGGAAAAGGTGGTCTAATTAAATGACATCAACCTCAAATGAGGGAGTGCTATTGAATTACGCCTGTGGAAGTAGCAATGGGAAAAGAGAATTCAGGTCATCAGGGAAAGCTGTAAACAGTGCTCAAGTCCTTTAAGGAGAAATGATTCACAGTAACACTGTGCGCCTATTAAAAGAATGTGACATTTACTTTGGTGCTTGGCAAAGCCTATATTTTAAAGTTTGCTTGAGTGTGGCTTTGATCTTTCAAGAAGTCTGAGAGTTTAACGCTTATTTGCTAAATATTTCTTATAGAATTAATTTTTCAATCTTGTTCTTTATATTGCTACAGTCTGCATAACATGATTTAAAATTCTGGTCTCATGTGGCTAGTTCCAAAGTGCAGTTTTGATTAATCAGAGAATTGGTTTAATCATTTGTTGCAAGGAACAGTAAATTACTGCAGCTGAGGACTCTGTGGCTGTCCCTAGAATTAGGTCTGTTTCAGCTTGCTTCTAAATATTTGACATAGTGTGCCCTGTTAGCATGTTCGAATAGGACTGAATTATGTATAAGCTCTGAAATGAAAAATAAAACAATGGTATGGGGATTAGAAGCAGGAAAACACATGAATTGTATTAGGTTGCTATTGTTTTACCTAATGAAAGAACAAAATGCAAAATAGTGGCAAAATGCCAGAAGACTGGTTCATAAGTGAGTAAAACTACACCTAGATTGTAAAACTAAGAGATCTTACAAAGTTCAAAAGTGAGTTGCAGCAAGTTCAGAAATCATTGGCCTTTGACTGTCTGAGTTTTTACTTACAAATATCCACTATGCAAGACAGAGGCTATTCTGCCATTCCTACCATATTCTGCCTAACATGGCAGGTAATCAGGTGTTTATTGTGATCACTGATACCAACCACTATAATAAAGGGTAAAGACGTGAATATCATACAGCATCCACCAAGCCAAATAGCAGAACTGAAATGTTACTTCAGAATATTCACAAAACAGGTTTCTATTAGTCCAAGTAACGAAGCTGTCATGTAAAACCCACCATGGTTCCTGACATGCCTCTCAGATTTCTGAGAATTCAGGAAGAAATCCAGAATTCCTGGGAAAGCGGAATAAGTAATTTTTATTTTCAAAGAGAAGTTTCACCCAAATAAATTTCGACTGTCAGTTCTTGGTGACTTGTAGCAAAAACGAATACCAAACTGATGTTATATATCATCGGTCTTTTCACAAAGAATTTTGTTTCCTGTGATGGGGCAAGTTTGTAGAAAGGACAGAAAATCAATGCCCCGAGTAAGAAATGCAATAAAAGTGGGCTTTGTCTAAGCGTACTGTTTGCTTCCACGGCCTCTTTGCATCAGTGCACTTTTTCCCCATGCCATCATTTAGCAGCAGACATTCTTTCCTTGCCCACGTTCCCCAGAAATGTCCCAGTCCTGAAGCCTTTTAGGAACATTCCAGAAGAACCTCTGGCCCACTTCTTTCTATCCTCACCCTGAATATTGCCTAAACTTGTGGCTCTAAATTGGGGTAGGGAGCAGTACTACCGC
>NW_007730394.1:61787-64626 GCF_000696425.1 Galeopterus variegatus
CTCACCCTGAATATTGCCTAAACTTGTGGCTCTAAATTGGGGTAGGGAGCAGTACTACCGCCTTGGGGGCATTTGGGCCATCACAGTGATGCGGGGTGCTACTGGCATTTAGTGAGCAAGCCCTGGGAAGCTGGATGGAGCAAGGTAACTGTTTATGTTTATTTTCTGCATGAGTCCTTGACGTTATGGGTCTTATATCATTCGTCTTTGATCCTCCAGCAGCAAGCTCGACAAATGTTAGCTGAATGACTGAAGGAGTAAATGAATGACAAGAAGGAAGAGCATGCGTATGTTTAGTTCAGACAGTGTTTGACTGAACACCACCAACAAAAAAAAATGTTTGATGAATTTTTTTAAAAAATACTTTGTTACACAAAAGATTTAAGGGACACTTACCAATTTAAGATTTAGAGGAGTTACAAACTTTTGAATGGACAAAGAACGTATTTTTAATAGCCTTTCAGATTTACTTACTTAGGGAATCATTTAAATTTTGACAGTGTTTGTGATTGATGAAAATCGCCATGTAAATAATTGCCTTACAAAAATCAAGAGACTCTAGAAATCCTCCTTTGTAAAAAAAAACTCTTATTTTCTTAACTGATGAATATCAGAATTTGCTTCCAGGATCCCAGACGGAAACATGTTCAGAATCTTAAAAGCAACTCAAAAGAAAACCTTTCTGGAAGCCTATTTCTGTCAGAATGTTGTAATTTCCTTCAGAAACTCCAGCTGTTCCACAGCACGCAGTTAAATTAAGTGTAAGCGCTGTTAAATAGGAGGGAACCATTAGAATATTTGAAAAAATATATGACTAGCATCCAATGTTTTAATCAAATAATTTGCTAATCACTCACTGTGGCGCAGCCTCCCAGTCAGCCACCCTGTCACCGTCCTCCCTGCTGCCCGAGACCCGCGCACCTCCTCTCCTCCTCCACAGCCCACTAGGCCCTGATTTCTCTTTGGAATGTTCCTCGGATCCCATTAAGGAGAGCTTTAATCCAAGAGGATCTAGATGATCAAGAAAAATTAAGCCCCTAATAACAGCAAAATTGTAAGAAATTTGGACAAAATGACTCTCTGCATCACGGATTTTGTTTACTAGTGGGTAATTAATTCTCCACATATGCTGGGAACATCTGTCGCCGTGACCTGCCATCGGATCTGCGAAATGACTGCTGTGCGGCTTCCCCGCAGGTCATTAGCAGCGCTCTGAAAGGAAGCGCCTTCCTCCTGCCCTCGGCCCCGGCATCTTTCTCCTTAGCTGGGAGTTTCTCTGTGCAAGCTCCTCGGCGTCACAGGCCCTCGCCCCTTCTCCCTCTGCCACTGGCGGGCATCTCTGGCCTCCTCCTGTTCACCCTCCAACCTGGTTCAAAGCAAAAGGAAAGCAGCTGCCTGGTGGTGGGGAACGGGACTGGTGCACCAGCCCCACTGCTGCTGCAGTCGGGGCTGTCTTGCTCTGTGGGAGTGGAAGTCTTTGAGCACAGCTGAATGGGATCCAACAGAAATCTGGATGTTTCTGACTTTTCCAGCCTAATTGGTGAAATATTGGCCTGAGATTTCTAGTGTATCATTGCCAAGAGAACTTGTCTTGACAGAAACTAAGGATGGCAAAGAAAGTCTGGGAAGGGGTGATGGCACATACGTGAAATGCCATTAACTGACTGGCATTCAGGCAATTCACTAGAGGGGGAGGCTTGTGCAAAAGGAAAAGCACTTGCCCCTCACCCTGAGGTTCTGATAGAAGGCCAGCTCTCCTCCTGGTGGCAGTGGGGGCCACCAAGTATCCTGGAAAACTGGTGATGAAAAACTGCAGATATACAGGAGCTTTTAAAGTTAAGTGGTCAAAGAAGGGACTTTGTCAACCACCAACTATGGGTTATGAAATCCGCACATATTATATACTCCCCAATGTTCTACCACAGCACTTAACACACTTTGTCACTCTCTGTTCCCGCACTAGCATAGTAAGTTTCTTCAGTACAGGGAATTTGCCTTACTAGTCTTAGTATTTCTAGAATCTTACTACATTACCCATTGCAGAGCCGATGCTCAAAAAATGTGTGACAAATGAATAGGTGGATTTCACAGTTGTTCCTCACTACAATTCTGCAAGGGTAGATAGCATAATTTCCATCACTGTAGTAAGGAAACTGAGGCTCAGAGAGTTTACACTGAGCCAGTGTTTCAACTCGGACAGGTCTACTTCCAGCATGCAGGCTTTTCTCAACTGTAGTGTTGTCTGTGAATAACAGCTCTGTGTCCTGGGTATGGTCTCCCACAAAAGAAAATGATTTATAACTTCTAGTTAAATTATTGAGTTAAACTTAATTAAATCTTTTTTCAGCACTTATTAAGCATCTGCAAAATCAGGATACTGATAGTTTCCAGTTGATATGATTGCCATGGGGATCACACAAACAATATATGAACAGCACTTAGTACAGTGCCTGGTACAGAATAAGTGCTCAGTTAATCGTGCAAAAGAGACACCCATTACATCCTGTGTTGTTTTTTTAAAATTACACGAAACACACATCTTACACAACTGGCATTTGTCACCTGATTATAATTATGGTCCTTGTTAGTAACTAGAACCTTCCTGGTGGTTACTAGAATTATGCTTAGTACATTATAATTATGTGAGTAGTTATTTCAAAGTGTTTGTTCAATATCTGCTTTCTTTTCTAGAGAATGCACTCCATGATGGCAGGGGCTACTTTATACGCTTTAGTGCCCCCAGTTCCTGGCTGAATTATGAAAGGTCTTATTAGGCTTGTGGTTAAGTGAATCAGAAATAATTAATTAAATAAATAAATATTTAGTAAATTCTTAAACC
>NW_007730394.1:67782-86073 GCF_000696425.1 Galeopterus variegatus
AGTGATATAGTAGGAGTATGTTCAAGTGCTATTTTATCTCTGAAGAGGGAACATGTAACTCAAACTTTGATGACATGGACATGTTCCATAAAACAGGCAGCATTTGACTCCAGTTTTGAAGGATGAATAGGTGACTGAGAAGCAATGTGGTTAGGAGTATGGATTCTTGAGCTGCCTGGGCTCAAATTCTAGCTCTGCTCCTCCCAGCTGTGGAAGCTTCAGCATGTTGCTTAACTTCCCTGATCTTCAGGTGTCTTACCTGTATCCACTGGGGATATGTTCCAAGACCCCAGAAGATGCCTGTAACCATGGATATTAACAAACCCCACATATACTGTGTTTTTTACTATACATATGATTACAAGCCTGTGTTAAAGTTTAATTTATAAGTTAAGCACAGTAAGAGATTAACAATAACTAATAATAAAATAGAACAATTATACTGTAATAAACTTTATGTTAATATGGTCTGTCTCTCTCCCTCTAAATATCTTAATATTTTCTGACCGCAGTTGACCACAGTAACTGAAGCCGCAGTGAATCCACAGGTAAGTAGTACTAGTGAATTAATGGTACTTGCCTCGTAGTGTTGCCGTGAGACTTTAAAAAGTTTGTATTAGTAAAATGCTTATAACTCTTGCTAGCACACTGTGGTGTTATAAAAGTGTTAAACAACTAAGGGGAAAAATCTGAAATGAATCAAGGATTTGAAAACTAGGGTATGTCCAGGAATCAATGAATACTTCTACATAAGCAGAGTGTAGTTGCTTATGGGCTGATCCTCTCCGGACGTTAGCCATGAAAACCTAGAAAAAGGCTTCTGCTTTGGGTGTTTCTCCCCTGTGTGATCTTGCTTTACTCTCCCCTGTCGCTGACTGAGCATTTTCTGCAGCTGCAGGGCTGTCCCTCCTCCTCAGGGTGTGGCCTCACAAGCAGCTCACTCATTTCTGCTGAAATGTTCACTTGCTGCTGGTCTCATGGGTGCATTCGTCACTATTTTTACTCTTGTCTGACATACCTGATTGGAAAGCATTGGGGCCCTCTGTGTTTGTGGAGAGACAAGTGACAGGCCCAGAGCCCTGTGTGCCTGGCTTCAGGTCTCAGCACTGCACAGCCAGCACGCTCTCCTTCTGTCATGCAGAGCTCCCACCGCACTTGCGACACGTGGTGTGTGTCACCACCTCAACACCAACACCGGTTTGGATCTCACACCCCAGCGTCGGTCTACAAAGAGCTTTAAATGACAGACTGAGGAATTTAGACTTAATTCAATGAACGATGAAAGTCTTTGTATCAGAGTGATATGACAACTCAGCAGCATTTAAGATGAGAAAAACAGGATAAGGAATCAAGAAAGTTCGTTTTAAAAGACAGGACAAGAACTGATACATCATGGAAGCCAGATAAGAGGGAATTTCAAGAATGAAATGTGTGGTCATCAGTACCAAGACTATTCTGAGAAGATTAAGCCTGAAATTTAAGATGATGTGATAAAGTATTCTTTTATGACAATTGTTCCAAGAGAGTGGTAGAAATGGAGGGCAGACTGGGAAGGAGCGAGAAGTTAGTGGATGTCAAGGAAGCAGAGCCTACATCTGCAGATCATTCTGGAAAGCGTGGGGGTGGAGGGATGAGGCGACTGCTCGAAGACATCACTGAATTTAGGGAAAGGGCTTCCTGCCAGAGAGAGGTGGGCGAACACACAGGCCGAAGGAGGCTTCCTGTAGAAAAGAATGGTTGAACGAGGAAGTAAGAAAAGGCATTACTGAAGGCAGAAGAAAGGGCTGATTGTAGGTGTGCCAAGTATGAAAAGTATCAAAAGCAAAAGCATGTTTATGTGACCAAAATATGAGGATATTTAGGAAAAAAAGGTGCTTTCTTGATTTATTCACTGGGGTTAGCATTTTTTTTTTTCCTTTTTGTCTTTTTTCATGACCAGCAACGGATCGCAACCCTCAGTGTCGTGTCCGGTGGACCGGGACCGGCAACGGGATCGCAACCCTCGGTGTTGCGCCCGCACCTCACTCAGCCAGTGAAGACATCACTGCATTTAGGGAAAGGGCTTCCTGCCAGAGAGAGGTGGGCGAACACACAGGCCGGAGGATGCTTCCTCCGAAAAGGATGGTTGAACGAGGAAGTAAGAAAAGGCATTACTGAAGGCAGAAAGGGCTGATTGTAGGTGTGCCAAGTATGAAAAGTATCAAAAGCAAAAGCATGTTTATGTGACCAAAATATGAGGACTTTTAGGAAAAAAGGTGCTTTCTTGATTTATTCACTGGGGTTAGCATTTTGATTCTCCTTAAAATACATCTAGAATCACAAGATCAAAGGGATTCTTGCATTTTATAATCTGGCTATTCTTTACTGCTTATCTTATGCTAGTGTCTGTAATTAATATCCAAATGCCTTGATGAATGCATTGAAATTATTTTAATTCAGTTCTTTGTAATCATCCAGTCTATTTTACTCTTATAATCATGGGGACAGGGGTCAGAATTAACAGGAAAATCCTCTCCTTCTATCAGGATTAAGCCTGAACTAAACAAAAACACAAACACCATGAGACTAAGAAGAGGCTATTTTCAACAAATGTGGTGACTTTTGTAATGGAAGCCAAGCTGTGAGTGAGGCAAACAGGAGTGCTGAGTGCATGCGTCAGACAGGGCGAAGGAAAAGCCTTCCTGACAGGAAGAATATTCTCTCTTTAAGAAAAGATAAGAAAAATTGATGTTTAGCTTATGTCTAGTCCTTAGGAGAACTAGTCACTGGTGGGGAGAATGAAGAGGAATGAAGTGACTACTGTCCACCTCACTCAGGAGTAGGCAGGCGTCGTCCCCTCCACGTCCTGCCAGGACTGAGTGTCATCACCACTGGCAAAGCTCAAGGAGCTCCACTTGTAGGATAAGGGAACAGCCTTGTCCACTGGCAGAGTGCGGTGACGGAGCACGGGGATGACCGATTGAGAGACTTGGAGGAGAAAGAGATGGAAAGACAGGGAGAAGAAGCTAGAAACACCCACTGGGGACCCTCTACTTCCAAAGTATGGATTAGAGCCCGGCTAAGTCACCTGTCCCAACCCCCTTCCATCAAAGAACTTCAGAAGCCTCTATTAAATGCTTTATACTAAAAGAATAAAGTTATTATTAAAGTGCATCTTTTTTCCCAAATTAACCAAAGCATAAAATGTGGCCTACCTTGTAGAAATGGTTACTGAGGTCAAAGAAGGTAACTAGTGGTCAGACATTATTTTCAAATGAATAAATATTCCAGATACATCTCAAAAGAAAAATAAATCCAGGAAGAAAAAATATGACAGACTGTGTAGTATCGTGGTACACGGTGCACTTGTCATGTCCAGTGCTGATCTCCTCACCTTCTCCACGAAATCTGCTCCACCAGCAGTCTTTCCCATCTTAATTAATGGCAATTCTTACCTTCTAATTGCTCAGCCCAAGAACACTGGGGTCATTCTTGAGTCTTTTGTTTTTCTCATATCCTCCATCCAGTCAAGGAATCCTACTATTTTCAAAATATATCCAAACTATTACCAGCGTCTCCACCGTTACTTCCTTGGTCCAAGCACCAAGTGATCTCTTGCTAGATGTTTCAATAGCCTCCCAACTGGTCTTCCAGCTGCCACTTGCCTCCACACTATCTATTATTAAACCACAACCAGAGTTATCCTTTCTTATGTGACTCAGATAATGTCCTCTGTGAAGACCCTCCAGGATCCCCCGTTTCACTCGGCATGAAGCCAAAGTCCTTCACAAACCACAACCAGAGTTATCCTTTCTTATGTGACTCAGATACTGTCCTCTGTGAAGACCCTCCAGGATCCCCCGTTTCACTCGGCATGAAGCCAAAGTCCTTCAACAGCCTCAAGGCTTGGCCTGGCAGACTGTCCCCTAACTCTCCCAGCTCGTCTCTGTGGTTTTCTCAGTTGCTCACTCTGGCCAAAGTGACCTCCTAGGTGTTCTTTTGTCTCCCTCTGTCAAGTTTTCATCCAGACACAGACTTCTTAGCAAGAACTACTCTAACCACCTTATTTAATATCGTAACACCAAACCTCTCGCCTTGCACCCGGCATTAGCAGTTCCCTTTCTCTGCTCTATTTTTCCTTTTCTATCACTTCCTAGAATGTAAACTTCTATGGAGAAAAAATTTTGTCTGTTTTGTGACTGATGTATCTGTAGCATCTCAAAAAGCACATAGTAAATGCTTAATAAAAATTTGTTGAATGAATGAATGAATGAATGAAGTTGGCCTGACCTCTGTGCTTCGGTTACCTCATCTTGAAACGTGGATGGGCTAGTAGGACCTACTTCAAAGGGTTGTTGTGAGAATTAAATGTGGTAATACACATGCGACACTTAGAACAGTACCTAGTACATGGTAAATGTTCAAGAAATATTTAGTTATTACGTATATTTGGGTATACTATAGAATCAGTCTCTTTAAAAATTATTTTATGTGTTGGTTAACTTCCATATGAAATACATTACTTGATCTTTACCTCACTTTGTATATGAGGGAGCCTTATTTCATGAATGAGAAAACTGAGGCTCAGAGATGTTAAGTAACCGAACTGAGTTTAAAGAGTCGGGGTTGTGATGAGGATGTTCCCAAACTTATCTGACTCTACAGCTTAGTCCTGTGAGAAGTCGTTGACCTCTCCTTTCCTCCTCCAGAGCCATGCATATGGATACATTTTACTCCCAGCCCTCACCACCAAGAAGTCTTGCAATAGCATGGGACTCGTGCAGATATTTTCCTCTTATTCGGGCCATTTCAGCCTTTTAAACAACAACCGGGTCCTCAACTTCACAGCAAGATCATTCTTCTCACTGTCACCTGCCAGGTCTTTTCCACCTGACTGTGAAATATTGGATGAACTTGACACTCTGTTTCAGACCTCTCCTTTTCTCACTCTAATCTTCTCTCCAGACTCACTAATTCATTTTTGTGACTTCAAGCACCCATGGCCAACACTTCCTGCATTTATATCTCCAGCCTAGCTCTCTCTTCTGAGACCTAGTCCAATGCACACTTCACCATCTAACTGACTTCTGCATAAGTCCACAGAATACAGTCGGCCCTCCATAACAATGGGTCTGCATCTGTGGATTCAACCAACTGTGGATCAAAAATATTCAGAAAAAAAATTGCATCTGTACTCAATGTGTACAGATTTTTTTCTTGTCATTATTCCCTAAACAATACTGTTTATCAACTATTTACATGGCACTTATATTGTATTAGGTATTATAAGTAAGTAGCGATGACTTAAAGTGTACAGGAGGATGTGCATAGGTTATATGCATATATTATGTCATTTTATATCAAGACTTAAGCATCCATAGATGCTGACGTCTGAGGGAGGTCCTGGATCCTGTCCCACATGGATATGTAGAGATGACTGTATATCTCATTAGCTCCTCATAGGCACCACTCCAAAATAGAATTTATAACTTTTCCCTCTAAGTCCACTCCTCTTCTGAAATACTGTATCTTAGTGAATGGCATAACTACCCCTCATGCCCCACAGGTCTCAGGAAGTGGAAAACAATTTCCTCTTGCACGCTAGAAACCCAAAGGTCACTTTGATCCTTCTGTCTCCCTCTTACCCAGTCACTCATCAAAGTCCAGTCCTCAGTGGCCCTCAAATTTCTCCTCTTAATTCGACCTCACTCCCGTCCTGTCACCTCGAGTCTTCATGGCCTCTCTCCTAGGTTACCACAATAGCTTCCCACATGATGTTTTCTACCCTACAGACGTATTCCACTTTCAAGTCACCTGCCACACTTTGGCCACACTTTACCTTTCTGCTTCAAACTCCAAAGGCTTCCCATTGGCCTTGTGATAAGGTCTACATGATGGCTTTTGATGTTTCAAACTGGCTAGGCTAATTATTAATAATATTTATTATAATATTTTTAATAATATAATAATAGCGTAATAATTATTAATAACTGGCTGGCTAGTTATTCAGTCAAATACCAATCAAAGTACTACTATGAAGGGATTTTTCAGGTGTGATTAAAGTCCCTAATAAGTTGAATTTAAATGAATCAGAAAGGAGATTATCCTGGGAGACTCTGACCGAATCAGGTGAGCCCTTTAGAAGCGGTCTGAGGCCTTTCCTGAGCCGTGAGATGCCAAGCAGCTCATGCCTGTGGGGTTCCAGCCTGATGGTGAACTTTCCCCTTCTGACTGCTTGCTTTACAGACTTCAGACTTGCTTAGCCCTCCCTCATAATTATGTAAGCAATATATAAATGTGCATATGTATATGTATAGTTTTGCTTCTCTGAACCCTGACTGATGCATCCTTTTTTTAGGGAGCTAGCTGGTATGGAGATCTGTACCCCTGACCTTGTTGTTTTAACACCACACTCTAACCAACTGAACTAACTGGCCAGGCCTCTGACACGGCCCTTAAAATGGCCTGTAAGGCCTGGCACTATTAGCACTAGCCTATTTCTTTAACTCTTCTCTCCTTTCCTGTGTCACTTAAGAATACAAGTAGCTGCAAATAACAGAAAGTCCAACTAGCATTAGCCTAGAGATAAGGTTTACCTTTTTTCACAAGCAGGAAGTCTGGCCCAGCTTTAAAGGAAGTCTAAGTTTGGAGATGCACCACAGCAGTGTGTCAGGGACCCAGGCAACACTTGCTCATCTGCCATCTTTTGTCTTGTGATTGTCACCTCACTGTGGCAAAATGGCTACCAATGCACCAAACCAGTGCACCAAACAGGAGAAAGGGGAGAGGTTAAAAAAAAGAAAAAAATAATAGCAAAAAGTGAAAGGACAATTTACTCATTTCCAGGCTTTGTGTTTTATTGAGGAATAGATGTCCTGCACAGGGATTTCCCTCTGTATCTCACTGGCCAGACTGTGTCACGTGGCTACCCCAGCCGGAAGGAGGTGTGAGAGATCATGTTTTTAACCTTTATAGTTTCTGTGGTAGAGGCAGGCAAAGAAGAAGGGGCTGGAAATTGTCATTGGGTCAGCCAGCTGATAGTCTGTGCCAAATTTTCTCTCCCCTTTTTTCAACTGGTTAACTCATACCTCATTCTTTAATCTCAACATAAATGTCTCCTCAAGGGAGCCCTTTCTTATCCATCAGACCATGCTGAGTCCAACTATTAAAAGCTCTCTTTCTTTATAGTGTTTACCACACCGAACTCAATCTTTGGTAGATTATAAACTATCCAGCAGGGCAGAGGCCACATCTCTAGCATTCTCAGTGTGAGCACAAAAGCTAGAACACATATTTGCTTCATAGACCTGGCAGGCCTGGTAAGCACTGTAGACCATGAAATAATACCATCTACCTACTCCACCATGTTATATTCCTAGGATTTCCTTGAAGCACCAAAAAATGAGAATTTAGTGATATTACCAGTAAGGTGCATAGGCTTATGACTAAAGTTTTCTTTCCTTCAATGCTAAGAAAGAAGCATCATTGATTTCTAGCATGTGAGAGAAGAGGAGTCACCAGTAGAGAAACCACACACACAGTCTTCAAGGCAACTGTCCTTCCACAGCCTGATAAGAATACCCAGGAGGCGTGCATACAATTAGCTGTCATCATTTACTGGGTAAATTTCTTCACTGCACACAAAATCTACATAATTATGTTTCACTAAAAGAAGATTCATTGTACTGTATTTATTCATCAGTCAGCTCTTTTCGATTTCACAGAAGGCAAAGAGGTTGGGCCATTCTCTTGGCTGCTTGGAGACTGCATTTGAATCAGGGATGGCTTTGTTGGAGTCCTGAAGAGAGTTAAAGGTCAATCTAGTTGACCAACGTGATGGCCAGTCTCCCACATGCACCCCACCTTGAGTCTTTCTAGTCCCCTCATTAGCTAGGCTAGTTTGCTTGCTCAAAGAATTTTAGTAAGCCAGTGTTCTTCTTATCCTCAGGAAATGAGATATACAGTGATGAGTTTTAATCATTTACATAGTAAGATGTCTACAGCTACTATTTTATGCATTGAAATACCTGAGAAATATCTTTTTATCTGAATTGTTCCCACAGATGCCAGATTCAGATGAATAGAAAGTAAGGTTTGGGAGGGCAGGGACTTTGCTGTTGTTGGTGGTGTTGGGGGTGGTGGTGTGTGTCTCATTGCTGTACTCAGAGTCTTGAGCAGTACCTGGCATGTGGGAGGCACTCAATAAATATTTTTGGAATAGTTATTACAGAATTATGAGATGGTGTTATGTTTATACCTGTCACTCTTATCCTATTTATATGATGAATCACATTGATTGATTTTTTAATGTACACCAAACCTGCACATCTAGCATAAATCCCTCTTGGCAACTGAGCTAACACATTGAGTTAAGCAACTCACATGATTATGCTTTAGTAATACTTTTGAGGATACAGGCAATCAAAAAGTATGAGAAAAGCAGAGAGGGACGTGTGAAAGCTCATACGACTCCCCAGGTACTTCCTTTCTGCATTGATAATGTGTCTTTTGGACCAGAATGATAGCTGAGGGCCCTGAGTAAAGTCAGTGGGTCATCTTATACATTGGAGATGCTTCAGGTTATGGAAGACAGTCATCCTTCAGTTGTCCGTGGGGGGCTGGGCAACAAAATCCACTGATGCTCAACTCCCTAATATAAAACACTGTGGTATCTGCACATAACCCATGCATATCCTTCCCTATGCTTTAAGTCATCTCTATATTACTTGTAAAACTTAATATAATGTAAATGCTACATAAATAGTTGTTATACTGTATTGTTTAGGAAATAATGACAAGAAAAAAATCTGTACATGTTCAGTACAAATGTAATTTTTTCTTCAAATATTTTCAGTCTTCAGTTGGTTTAATTCATGAATGTGGAACCCACGGATTTGGAGGGCTGACTATACTTCCATTTTATGCCTCAGGTATTTGCATAAGCTAGGCAGCATTCTTCAGGGAACTATGTCTCAATTATCACTAGTTTATATATAGGTGTGTTTACTGTATGCAGCCCTAAATCAGAGACAGCTTGTGAAGGGCATTCCATAGGTAAAAACTTTACTCCTAACAAACATCATGACTTCTGGTTGCACCGTTTATTTCTATTGTTTGTCCATTTTCTATTTCACAGATATTCATTCTCATCTTTATTTTCCTTCCTTCATCTTACTTTGAGTTTGACTTGCTCTTCTTTTTCTACTTTTTTAAGATGGAAGCTTACATCAATGCTTATATTTCTGATACAAGCATTTTAAACTGTAAATTTCTCTCTAAACACTGCTTTACCTATATCTAGTGTTAAACTGACATCTGTAGTATAAACATTTCCACAACGCCTAATTTCGATTTTCCAATGAGAAGACAATGAATACAGAGTTGGAAAGAGATGCACACAATTGGCTCTTGTGAGCCATTTGAAATAATTCTAGCACACCACTGGCTGCATCCACAAATTTTGGTACATTGTGTTTTCATCTAGTTCAAAATGTTTGTAATTTATCTTATGATTTCTCCTTTGACCCATCGGTTATACACAAGCATGTTGTTAACTTTGGAGATTCTTATTATCTAGCTATCTTTCTATTATCTATTTCTAATCTAACTCTTTTTGGGCTAGAGAACATAGTCAATGTTCTTCCAACCCCTGTTATATCTCTTAGTCAATTACCAAGAGAGGAGTGTTGAAGTTTTTAACTATAATTGTGTACTTGTCTTTCTTCCTTCAGTTCCCCCCCCCCTTTTTTTTTAAATTCATCCATTTGGGTGCATGCTCATTTAGGAATGTTATGTATTCTTACTGAATTAATACTTTATCATTAAAAAATATTCTTTTTAACCCTGGTAATATTTATTTCCTGAAGATTACTTTGTCTGATATCCACTCCAGCTATATTAATACTATTTCCATTCTTATATTTTTATCCTGTATGTGTCTTTATAGTTAAGGTGAGTTTCTTATAGACAGCATATAATTGGGTCTTGGTTTTTTATCCCATCAAGAATGACTGCCTTTTAATTAGAGTCTGTAGACCACTTACATTTAATATAATTTTTGATACAATTATGATTAAGATTATAATTTGGTTTTTATTTGTCCCATCTTTTCTTTGTATCTTATTTCTTTTCTTCCTGCTTTCATGTAGATTAAATAAGCATTGCATTTTTTCACTATTATTTTCTCATTAGCTGTACCTCTGTTTATTTTCTTTACTGGTTGCTCTAAGATTTACAGTATGCATCTTTATCCTATTACAGACTACCTTCAAATACTATTATGCCACTTAATATTTAACATAAGAACCTTACAATAGCATTTCTACTTTGATTTCTCCCTCCCATCATGTATGTTGTTGTCATATATTATACTTCTATGCATGTCATGAACTCCACAACATATTGTTATAATTTTTATTTTAAACAATTATCTTTTAAAGAAACTGACAAATGAGAAAAACTTGTTTTGTACTTATCCACATGTATGCCATTTCGGGACATCTTTATTCCTTTGTTTAGTAGTAGCTGCCATTTGGTATAATTTTCTTCATCCTGAAGAACTTGCCTTAACATTTCCATAGTGCTGGTCTGTTAGCAATATGTTTTCTCAGCTTTTGTTTATCTAACAATGTCTTTATTTTGCTGTAATATTTGAAAGACATTTTCACTAGATATAGAGTTCTAGGTTGCACATTTTTATCTTTTAGTATTTAAAAACACTGTTCATCATTTTCTAGCTAAAGAATAACATGCTGTCATTTTGTTCTTATGTTCTCAGTATTCATTTTTGTATTCATCCATTTTTATGTTGGTTATAACAGAATACCTAAATTGGGTAATTTATAAGAAATCTCATGATTCTGGGACAGCTGCATCTGGCACAGGCCTCAGGCTGCTTCTACTCATAGTGGGAAATAGCAGGCAGCTGGCAGGTAAAAGCAGATCGCATGGTGAGAGGAAGCAAGAGAGAGAGGAGGTGCCAGGATCTTTTAAACAGTCAGCTCTCATGGGAACTAATAGAGTGAGAACTCACTCACTATCCCCACCCCAGGGAGAGCATTAATCTATTCATGAGGGATCTGCCCCCATGACTCAAACAGCTCCCAACACTACCATATTGGAGATCAGATTTCCGCATGAGTTTTGGGAGGATAGTAATATCCAAACTGTATCAATTTTTCTCTAGCTGCTTTAATGATTACAACTTTATTACTGTTTTTCAACCATTGGTTATAATATACCTTATTGTACTTTTATATGGATTGGTATTTTGCATCATATTTTGACCATTATTTTGAAAAAAATTTTTTCCTCTTTTTTATTATCTTTCTTTAACCTCATTTTTGGCACTCCAATTTCACTTAGATTAGAACACTAGATACAGTCCCAAAAGCCACTAATGCTTTGTAAGTTTTTTTCTTCCTTTGTTTCTATTTGCGTAGTTTTTATTACTATGCCTTTAAGTTAACTGATTTTGTTTTTCCCTTTTCCTGTAACATCTAATCTGCTGTTAATCCCATCTAGTGAATTTTTCATTTTAAATGTATTTTTTATCTCTAGAAGTTCCTATTTTATCTTTCATTTCTCAACTTAATATGTTTATTTTTTCTTTAATTCTTTGAACATATTTATAATAGCTGATTTAAATGTCTTGTCTGCTAGTTTTATCATCTGTTATCTTTGGTATGTTTTTATTGACTAATTGTTCTCCTTATCATGGGTCACATTTTCTTATTTCTTCATGTGTTTATTTATTTATTTATTTTTTTGTAAGACCATAAGACCATTTTACTAAGAAGCAGTCATAAAGGTACCAGATAACCATAAAGTAACCTAGAATACTTCTTATTACCCTTACCCTAGATCCCTGCTTGTAGGATGTAATCTAGTAACAATCCCAAATCCGTATGTCAGATGTAGCAAGTAGAAAACCTAATGAAGTAATTAGGCAGGGCTGCCTTTCTCTCTCTCTACTTTGACCCTTCCCCTTTTTTGTGATTATAAAATGTTAAGCTCAGCTGGTGCTCTTTGAAATACATTTTCAGAGCAACATGATCTAAGTGTCTTCCCAATTGCAATCATCATATTGTCTCAGTTAAGCCTTGTATTTGGTCTCGGTTTCTTTTTAGGTCAACAAATACACTCAACTTTCAGCCCCTCTCCCCTCCCTGGGGGTTGGGAGGTAGGTCTGAAAGTCCCAATCCTCAAATCATGTCTTTCTGGCAACCAGCCCCCATCCCAAAGCTATCTAGGTACCCCCAGTGATCTTTGTGGCATACAAACAACACACTACAGAGATTCCGAGGGTTTTAGGACTCTGTGCCAGGAAACTGGACAAAGACCAAACATACATTTCACGATACCACACAGACAAATACAGAATTCACGGTTCTTTTCTATTTTGTGCATGCACTCTCTTGGTGCTCTCATCCAGTCTCATGCCTTTAAGTACTATCTATGTGCCGATGACTCAAATTTATATCTAGTTCAGATATCTCTTCAGATTCTAGACTTGGATATCCTGCTGTCAACATCTTCTTTTGAACATCTAAGTGAATCTTTTGAATCTCAAATTTAACATACCTCAAACTAAACACTTCATAGCTTTCTCACCCACCTACAGACTTTTCCATCTCAATTTATGGCAATTCCAAAATATCAGTACTCAGGTACATTCCAAAATATTTGGTGCCCTTGAAATCATCATTAATTCTTTCTCTCATATCCTACCTAGGAAAGTCTTACTGGGTCTACCTTCAAAATATATTTAGAATCTGACCACCTGCCACCTGTTCCACTGCTGAAGTCCTGATCAAGTTATCCATTGCTCCTGTCCTTTACCACAGTGGCCTAACTGATCCTCCTGCTTCCAGCATTGCTTTCCTACACACCAGCCAGAGTAATCCTTTCCAAATTTAAGTCAGATCATATTCCTCAAAACTGAGTTAAAGCCACAGTCCTCAATGGTCTAAAAGGTCCTATACGTCTGGCTCCCATAATCTCCCTGACTTCCACTCCTATTTCTCTCCTCTTCACTCATTCTGTCCTCTGTTCTAGCTACAGTGGCATCCCTCCTGCTCCTTCAACACTCCTGTGCCTTCAACACGCCAGCCATGCTCCCACCCTTGTCAGCTGTTTGCACAGATGTATGTGCGGCTCACACCATCAATGGCCTCCCTCCTGCTCCTTCAACAGTCCTGTGCCTGCAACATGCCAGCCATGCTCCCACCCTTGTCAGCTGTTTGCACAGATGTATGTGCGGCTCACACCATCACCTCATTCAAATATTTGCCTGAATGTAACCTCAAAAGCCTTCCTGGCCATCATATTTAATCTGTCACGTTAACCTTATCTATAGTCTATACAGTAATATAGCATATATGTATATACACTGTGTATATATGTGTGTGTGTGTGTGTGTGTGTGTATATATATATATATATATATATATATATATATATGGATTGTATTGATTTTTACTTTCTGTGTCTCTGTGTTATATTGTTAGCTCCACAGGAACAGGGATCTCATCTTTTTTGTTTAAAAATGTAGTTAAACCACATAGAAGGCAGCTTAACACATAGTGAGTACACAATAATTATTTGTGAATAAATGAATGAATTTTCTTCATTTTTTTTCCTCCTAGATTGCCTCCTACTTTCCAGTTTTTGTTTTCTTTTCCTCTCATTCTGTTTTTCTTCCTCACTTAGTAATCCCTGGGTATTATGCCTACTGTCGCTAATGTCTTCTCTACGTTGGGCCTTCTTTTTTCTCTTTACTTTCCATCTTCTAGTCTTGTATTCATGCTGCCTTCTTTTAGGGAGCTCTTCGTTTGGTAGTAAATCTGAGAAACATTAATTTTTTCCCTTAATTTCAGGATGGATACTTACAGACTTATGTAGAAATTATTCTTTCATTATTGTCAGAAACATGCATCACATTTTTATTCTACATATAAAGCACATCGATAAACACTATGCAAGGAATGTATCCATAAGTGGGCCTCGCGCTCTAAATTAATAATTCATCTCACCTTCTGTGCTTGCTGTCATCTCTGCTAAAAAGGCAACTTCTGCCTTTCTATGCCTTAATGGAAGAATCCCTTGTCTTGATGTTGATAAGACCTGAACTTTCCGACAAGTTCGGTTGCTAATAAACTCTAAGATACTTAGCAAGTCATCAGCTCATTTGCATTTCTGCTTCAACTGTAAAATAAAGGCAGCGTAAAGGGAATGCAAGAAACTATGTAACAATCCCTGTGCTATAGCTGCTACGCATTTTCTCTTCTTTACTCCTGAACACCACCTAGTGAAACAGGACAGACTTAAGACCTGCAGAAGCATTGTACCATAAAAAGATTGTGGTGCTCACCTTTCCACCCCCCACTCTGCCACTCTGTCCATGGTCTTTTATGTATATATGTATATATGTATACATATATGTATGTATATATGTATACGTATATATGTATATATATACACACATATATACATATATACGTATACATATGTGTACATATATATACATATATATATATATATATAAAGACTTCATATGTTTAGAGCAGAACAGTTTTAAGTTCACAGCAAAATTGAGAGGAAGGTACAGATAGTTTCTATATATCCCCTGCTCCCACAGGTGTATAACCTCTCCCATTATCAGTGTCCTCCACCAGAGTGGTATATTTGTTACAACTGATGAACCAACATTGACACATTGTTATCACCCAAAGTTCATAGATTACCTTAGGGACATTAGAATGTATATTTTTGATACTGTACATTCTAGGGTTTGGGCAAATGTATAATGACATGTATTCACCATGATAGTATTATACAAAGTATTTTCAATGCCCTAAAAATCCTCCATGCTCTGCCTATTTATCCCTTCCTCCCTGACACTTCTTGCAACGTCTGGCAACCACTGATCTTTTCACTGTCTCCGTAGTTTTGCCTTTTCCAGAATGTCACATAGTTAAAATCATATGGTATGTACCTTTTCAGATTGGCTTCTTTCACTTAGTAATATGCATTTAAGTTTTTCCGTGTCTTTTCTTGGCTTGATGGCTTATATCTTTTTACACTGAATAATATTCCATTGTCTGGATATACCACAGTTTATTTATCCATTCACTTACAGAATGGCATCTTGGTTGCTTTCAAGTTTTGCCAATCCTGAATAAACATCGATGTGCAGGTTATTGTGTAGACGTAAATTTTCAGCTCATTTGGGTAAATACCAAGGTACACAATTGCTAGATCATATGGTAAGAGTATGTTTAGTTTTGTAAGAAATTGCCAAACTGTCTTGCAAAATGTCTGTTTCATTTTATATTCCCACCAGCAATAAATGACAGTTCCTGTTCCTCCAATATCTCTCCATTTATTTAGTATTTTAATTTATTTCATCAGAATTCGTAGCTTTCCTCCCACAGATCTTGTACATATTTTGTTAGATTTATGCCTAAATATTTCATCTTTGGTGGTGCTAATGTAAATGCTATTGTGTTTTTAATTTCATCTTTCACTCAGCCATTGCTGATAAACCAGAAAGTGATTGACTTTTGTATATTAGCCTCACACCCTGCAACTTTGTTATGATCACTTATTACTTCCAGGAGGTATTTTTGTTGATTTTGTTAGGTTTTCTACATAGATTATCATGTCATTGGTGAACAAAGATGTTTTTATCTTTTTCTTTATAACACATATACATTTTATTTTATTTTCTTGTCTTATTGCATTAGCTTGAACTTTCAGTACAATGTTGCAAAGGAGTAGAAAGAGAGAATATTCTTGTTTTGTTCCTGATCTTAGTGGGAAAGCTTCTAGTTTCTCAAAATCAAATATATTAGCTGTCGGGTTTTTGTAGATATACTTGATCAAGTTTAAGAAGTTCCCTTCTATTCCTAGTTTGCTGGTTTGCTGAGAGCTTTTTTTTTTTAATCATAACTAGGTGTTTGATTTTGTTCAATGCTTTTTTCTGATATGATTCATTAATATGATCCTGTGATTTTTGTTCTTTAGCTTGTTGATGTGATGGATTATATCAACTGATGTTTGAAAGGTGAAATAGATTTGCATACCCACAATAAATCTCTCTTGGGCATGGTGTATAATTCCCTTTATACATTGTTGGATTTGATCTGCTAATATTTTGTTGAGAATACATGCATATAAGCTCATGAGAGATATTGGTATGTAGTTTTCTTTTCCTTTAATGTCTTCATCTAGTTTTGGTACTAGGGTGATGCTAGCATCATGGAATGTGTTAGGAAGAATTCACTCTGGTTTTGTCTTCTGAAAGAAAATAGAATTGTACAGAATTGGTATAATTTCTTCCTTAAATGTTTGGTAGAATTCACCACTGAATCCATCTGGTCCTGGTGCTTTCTATTTTCGAAGGTTATTAACTATCGATTCAATCTTTAATAGATACATGCCTATTCAGATTGTCTTCTTCCTGTGTGAGTTCTGGCAGATTGTGCTTTTCAAGGATTTGGTTCTTTCATCTAGGTTACTAAATTTTGGGATATAGAGTTATTCATAATACTCCTTTATTATCCTTTTAATTTCCATGAAATCTGTAGTGGTATCTTCTCTTTCATTTCTGATATTAATAATTTGTGTCTTCCCTCTTTTTTTCTCAATAGGCTGCCTAGAGGCTTATCAATTTTATAGATCTTTTCAAAGAATGACCTTTTGGTTTTGCTGATTTTCTCTGTTGATTTTCTGTTTTTTAATTTCATTGTTTTACATTCTTATTACTCATTTCTCCTGCTTACTTTGGAATAAATTTTCTCTCTTTTTTCTGGTTTTCTAAAGTGGAAACTTAGATTATTGATTTTAGATCTTTCTTCTTTTCCAATACATGCATTCAATGCTACAAATTTTGCTCTAAGCATTGCTTTTGCTTCATCTGAAAGTTGTTGATAAGATGTGCTTTCATTTTCATTAAATTAAAAATATTTTAAAATTTCTTTTGAGATTTCTCATTTAATTCTTATGTTATTTAGAAGTGTGTTGTTTAATCTCCACATATTTTGGAATTTCCAATTATCTGACTTTTGGCGATTTGGGGTTTAATTTCATTGTAGTCTAAGAGCAGACATTGTATGGTTTCGATTCTTTTAAATTTATTAAGGTATATCTTATGATCCAAAATATTACCTATTTTGGCAAATGTTCCAGATGAGCTTAAGAAGAATCTGTATACTGCTGTTGTTGGGTAAAGTGGTGTATAGATGTCAATCATATACATTTGATTTATGGTACTATTGAGTTCAACTGTGTCTTTACTGATTTTCTGCCTGCTGGATATGTCCATTTCTGATGGAGGGGTGTTGAAAGCCTCTAATTGTAATAGTGGATTCATCTATTTCTCCTTTCAGTTCTATAAGTTTTTGCCCCACGTAGGCACATGTTGTTAGGCATATACACATTAAGGATTATTATGTCTACTTGAAGAATTGACTCTTTTGTCTTTATATAATGCCCGTTTTATCCCTGCTAACTTTCCTTGCTTTGAAAGCCTGCTCTGTCTGAAATCATTATGGCTACTACTGCTTTCTTTTGATAAGTGTTACCATGATATATTTTTCTCCATCCATTTACTTTTAATTTATATTCAAGTGAATTATTGCAAGCAACATATAATTGAATCTTGGTTTTTTGATCCACTGTGACAATCTCTGTCTTTTAATTGTTATATTTAGAACACATGTTCAAATGATTATTGGTATAGTTAGATTAATATCTAAAATATTATTACTGTTTCCTATTTGTTGCCCTTGCTCTTTGCCCTGATTTTTGTCCTCTACTCTTTTTCTGCCTTTTATGGTTTTAATTAAGCATTTTATATAATTCTATTTTCTCTCATTTCTTAGCCTATCTGTTATACTTCTTTTACTTGTTTTATTGATTGCCCTAGAGTTTGCAATATACATTAACAACTACTCTAAATTCATTTTCAAATAACAGTACTCAACTTTGCAGGTAGTGTAAGTACCTTATGATAACAAAATAATTCTCATTCCTCCCTCTTGTCTGTCCCTTGAATTATTGCTGTCATTCATCTCACTTATATATAAGCATACTAAGCATATATGTATATATATATACACACACACGTAAGGTATGTACACAAACATTTATAATCAAATGCATTGTTGCTATTTGCTACTATTGTTTTGTCATTCATCTCACTTATATATAAGCATACTAAGCATATATGTATATATATACACACACACATAAGGTATGTACACAAACATTTATAATCAAATGCATTGTTGCTATTTGCTACTATTGTTTT
>NW_007730394.1:87054-89205 GCF_000696425.1 Galeopterus variegatus
TCATTCATCTCACTTATATATAAGCATACTAAGCATATATGTATATATATACACACACACATAAGGTATGTACACAAACATTTATAATCAAATGCATTGTTGCTATTTGCTACTATTGTTTTGAGCAAACTATTATCAGTTAGATCAACTAAGAATAAGACAAATAAAAGTTTTTATTTTACCCTCATTGATTTCTTATTTTTGGGGATTTTTTTTTTTGGTGACTGGCTGATGCAGGGAACTGAGCCCTTGTCCTTGGTGTTAGAATGCTACTTATTTCTTCTTTGATGCTCTTCTTTTCTTTATGTAGATCTGAGTTTCTGACCTGTATCATTTTCCTTCCCTCTGAAGAGCTTTTAAAAACATTTCTTGCTAGGCAAGTCTACTGGCAACAAATTCCCTCAAATTTTGTTTGTATGAGAAAACCTGTGTTTCTTCACTTTTGAAGGATAATTTCACATGGTACAGAATTCTAGGTTTGTGCTCTTTTTCTCTCAACACGTATATTCCACTTCACAGTCTTCCTGCTTGCATGGTTTTTGAAGAGAAGTCAAATGTAATTCTGATCTTTGTTTCTCTATATGGAAGGTATATTTTTCCTCTGGCTTCTTTCAGGATAATTTTATTTACCTTTGAATTTTTATAGTTTGAAAATAATGTGCTTAGGTGTAGTTTTTGTTTGTTTGGGGTTTTTTTGCATTGATCCTGCTTGTTTGCTGAGCTTCCTGGATCTGTGATTTGGTGTCTGACGTTAATTTGGGGAAATTCTTAGTCATTAGTGTTTCAAATATTTCTTCTTTTCCTTTTTCTCTTTCTTCTTCTTCTGGAATTTCATTACACTTAAGTTACACCTTTTGTAGCTTTGTTTTTTTTAGTTTTCGTTCTTTTTGCTTTTGCACTTAGAGGTTTATATTAATACATTTTCAAGCTTGGATATTCTCTCCTCAGGTGTGTCCAGTGTATTAATAAGCCCATCAAAGGCATTCATTTTGTTACAAATTTTTTGATCTCTAGCATTTCTTTTTGGTTCATTCTTAGAATTTCTGTCTCTCTACTTACATTGCCCATCTGTTCTTGCATGCTGTCTATTTTATCCTTTAGAGGCTTTAGCATTTTAATCATATTTGTTTTAAATTACTGGTCTGATAATTCCAACATTTCTGCCATGTCTCATTCTGATGCATGCTCTCTCTCTTCAAACTTTTTCTTCTTTTTCCTTTTGTTTGTTTGTTTGTTTCTTTCTTTCTTTTTTTTTGGCCTTTTAGTATGCTTAGTAATTTTTTATTGATAGCTGGGTATAATGTACCAGTTAAAGGAACTGTTGTAAATAGGCCTTCAGTAATGCAGTAGTAAGCTGTGGGGGAGAAGTGTCCTGTAGTTCTGTATGTAGGTCTCAGTCTCTTTGTGGACCTGTGCCTCATTATAAACTACACATGTGCTTCTTAGTCCCCACTCCCCCCCACCCCCTGCCTCCACTTAGGTGGGACAGGATTGCTACTGGGGACTGTAGTTGGGTGTTTCTCTGCACCCAGGTCTTTTAGGCTCTGATAAAACTCCAGTAGGTTGGACTCTGGTGAGATAGTTTCTCCTTATAGCAGACATCATAAGGAAAAAGAAGTGCTCTGGCATATGTCAAAGTGGTTCCTTTTCCCCTCCCCCTGCTTGGAGCATGAGGGGATTTTTCTCTGGTATTTACTGGAAAATCTTCTAGAGGTAAAACTCACAAAAGTGTGGGGCCTCCCTAGGACTGGGTCCCCTGGAGTATTCAGCTCTCAGACTCTCCACACTCAACCTCCAGCAGTTTGTTAGTTACAGTTCAGATTTTCCTACCTACCCCAGCTGGAAACCGGTTCCTACCCCACCTGGAAACTGGTTCCTACCCCAGATGGAAACTGGTTCCCATGGCAATTTCCATTTGTGTGTCTCTGCCCCAGTAAGCCATGACTCCCCAGGTTGCCTGTCTTTCTCTCCAATCATGGGGACAGCAATTTTGCCCTGTGTCCTCACTTCTTTTATGGATCTGAGAAGAATCATTGATTTTTCAGTCTGTTTAGCTTTTCACTTGTTGGTAGGACAGAGTGGCAATTTCCAAAGTCCTCCCATATGAAAACAGAAACCAGAAGTCTCATGTAAGTTTTTCAAAATTCTGAA
>NW_007730394.1:90411-92368 GCF_000696425.1 Galeopterus variegatus
CAAGTGGAGAAGCTGAGTCATGGAAAGATTAAATAACACACTCAAGGCCACACATTTACTATATGGCAGAAATGAGATTTCAACCTTGAAAGTCTGCGTTAGAGTTGTGTTCTTAACCAAAAAAGACATGTAGCTACTCATTGCTCCCAGCAGGAAAGGCAGACTGGTCCTGCTCATAGCCAGAAAAGAGCTGAACTCAAGGGCTTAATGACAGTTGCCTGCATTACACAGGCATAACTTCTTTACCTTACTCTCGTATCTTCCTTCCAAAACTTCTAGCAGTTTTTCTTCCAGGATGTTGGGTCAATTTCCACAGTGTCAAATAGTATGTGAGAAGGGAAAGAGAGGGAAGCATGTGTCATAAGAATGTAGTCCTGCAAAAGTTACGATTGAACGTTTTGCTTCCTGAGGGAAATTTGGCAACTTACCAGTTGACATCTAGCACACGCTACAAGTCTGACTTCTAGAATTCTTTTCTCTCCCCCTTTTTTTCGGTCCTGAATTCAGTGAAAATTTTATTTTTCATTTTGTGCTGAAACCGGGGAAGGAGAACTGAATCAAAGAAGAGAACTGATCTGCTCATCCTGCTGTACCTTCCAAACTCTGGTTAGAATGAGCATTAAAAAAAAACTAAAGCCCCACAGATGTAGTTCTCATGATAAATCACTTTTTAATCAGTCATAATTTTGCATTAAGTGCTGAATAAATGCCCTTTGTTTCATACTTAAACTGTCAGTGACTAACATCAGGAGGGCAGACTAGTTCCTATCATTAGAGTAGAGAAAAATCAATACCATTTTTAATTAAAGGCGGTCACAGCTGAGCCTGAGATAAGCAAATCTCCTTGTCAGATCATCTCCCCTTTAAACTCTTTCAGAAGTTCGGTTCAGAAGTTAAGAGACAGCCAAATGCAGGGACAGTGACACATGTGCTTTGGGAAGAAGGGCAGGCAAACAACTGAAGATGACTCTGGAGGGAAACATCGGGAAACGCACGGTTCCACCCGGCCTGTCTATAAGGGGCAATCTCAAGGTGTGAGAACGCCGTGGAGGTGACCTTTTCATGTGCAGGCTAAAAGAGAATCAAAGGACAGCCAAGCAGATATTCTTAACACTAATATGTTATTATAGATTAGAAGCCAGCACATGGCATATTTTTTAATGATTCCTTTCATATCATATTTTACAACTTGGGATTTTCTCACTTTGTAGAGCAAGAGTCCAGCAAGACAGAACTCACAGCCTTTGATAAGCTAATGACAGAAATGACATGCCATTGCTTTTGCTGCATGCTATTCGTTAGAAGCAAGTCACTCGGCCAGCCTGCATGTGAGGGAAGAGGATGGTGGGCCAGGGAGAGCCCCTGTGCAAGCTGCCTACCCCAGGCCCTGGGAGCAAGGAGCTCATCAGATGTGTAGAGACAGAATACAAATGAATTTGGAGTGATACAAGAAAAAGAAAAGGCAACATTTAATCAGATCCCAAATATGATACAATCAATGAGTCCTAGGGACAGTCAGGAAGGATAGAAATGACATGGGAAGAATTTAATTAACGAAGGCTGATGGCACTTTGCTAAAGGTACAAGGACATTCAGAATAACGCTACTCGTTTTCTTCTGACTATGTCAGAAATGACTAGGTTAAGAACCCTCAGGGCCTGTCCCTAGTTTTCTGTTTTTGTAGGCAGCATAGCCACCTTCTAGTTGTTGCTATTTTCTTCTTAAGATGAGAATTCCAATTAAGGCTGGTTTTATAGTCAGTGAAATCAATTGGGTTAGGGTCTTTATGGTTCTAAGTAATTTCTTAAAAACATCCCAAAATGGCTGGAGGATAAAATGGGATCAAGCAGTTCATGTAAATCAAAGGTCCAGAGCAAGTTAAACCTCACACTCACTGTGAGCAGGAGACCAGCTCCTCTTCCTGGGACTTTCTTTTTTTTTTTTTTTTTTTTTTTTT
>NW_007730394.1:93373-96883 GCF_000696425.1 Galeopterus variegatus
GGTCAACTACGATTATCTTGATAGATTTGGGTCAAGGGGCTTGGGATAACATGCTATATATGTGTGTATGAGAGGAAAGGGGAGAGAGACAATTGCAGATGGACACAGGATAATGTTAAAAGCCATTTATTGGTTTGTGTGAAGAATGTTTAATAATTATGCAGTGAGGACTTCCAATCAAAATGGTGGAATAGACAGTCCCTGGTGTCACTCTCTCCCACAATCAACCAACTTACAACTATTAAAAAAAGCAATGATAGCCAAGCTAGGGCTGCTAGAGCTCAGGGGAAGAGGAGGAGGGACCTATGGAGTACATAAAGGCAGGAAAAGCCACAATGAGAGAAAGAAAGGACTACTCCAACCATTTCAAGCCCTGACCACTTCAAGCCTGGCCTTGGTAAGCACAGGGAGCAAGAGTTGGCAAAAGCCACAGCTGTGCCCTTCTCATGAAGTTGCTTGGAGGTGGCAGGGGAGAAGAGGGCCTTAGTGGCCCCCAGGCCAGCAAGACCACTAACAGGGTTCCCACAGACCCACATAGGAGCAAGGAGCCACAACAACTGAATAAAGGAGACACTTAAAGTATAGTTAGTCATCACAAGGGACCTGCCCATGGCCTACCCCACGGAAAGTGTTTGGATTATGGGCGGTGGGGAGACAGGTCCACAGAAGGAACACTGGGGCACAACATGGACAGCTGATCTGCCCCCCCAGTCAGCACAGGACCACTCAGTGGAGACTGGTCAGGGGTATAGATCTGCAGAGGGTGCAGTTTGCTGAAAAGACTCAGGCCCAGACCAGAGTTTCCTCACAACCCAGGTGTATCAGACCTCATGAGACTGTAAAATGCTTAGAGTTAACATTTAAAACCTGAGCGGCACTAAAAGCCTTCCCCATGGAATCAGCAGCAAAGTAGCAATTTAGCTCAATCACAGAGCTCAAGTGCTGGTCCCCACAGGAAGTTCCCCCATTTTAGAAGTAACCAAAGGATAACAAATTAGTTCCAGTGCAGAGTTTAAGTGGTGAGGGTAGCTGATAATCCAACACGGAAGTGAAAGAAAAAACAAAATACCCACAGATCAGAGACAAAATTCTAATATTAACTAGTAAAGGTCTAACACCACCAAAGAACACCTATAAAACCTAGAAGGACAGGAAAGGCCTGAGCCATGCTCCCCCAACAAGCACAGCCAGCCCGGAGACAACCACCAGGCTGCCACCTGAAGTGTCCCTGGCTCTCCAGCTGGGGCAGTGCGGGGTGGAAGGCCTCAGCCACACCCCCCTGAAGTCCACATCCAGCCCAGCCACAACTGAGTTGCCACCAGTAGCCCCCTGGGCTTCCCTGTGGGAATGAGGGGGGTGCCATGGGCCTTGACCACACCCTCTCCCTCCTTTCTGGTCCTTCCACCCTCCCCCCTCCCCTGTCCCATCTCCCCTTCTCCCCCAACTGCTCCACAACAATATCTTAGAATGTAAAAAATAAATTAATTAGTTAAAATTAATTGGGCTGGCCCGGTGGCACACTGCTACAGTACGCCACTTGGGAGCGCGGCGGCGCTCCCGCCGAGGGTTCGGATCCCACATACAGACCGGTTCCCGCTCACTGGCTGAGCGAGGGGCGGGCGCAGCACCGAGGGTTGCGATCCCATTGCTGGTCCCAGTCCAGTACAGGCGCGACACTGAGGGTTGCGGTCCATTGCCGGACACGAAAAAAAAGACAAAAAAAAAAAATTAATTAATTAATTAAAAGTTGATGATTAAACAAAAGTAGACTTTATCTTTTAGAACAGTTTTTAATCTACAGAAAAATTGAAAAGACAGTACAGAGTGTTCTCAGACACCCAAGTCCCCAGTTTCCCTTACTACTAATACCTTACCTTAATATGGCTGATTTGTTACAATTCATGAACCAATATTGGTACATTATTATTAGCTAAAGCCCATACACTTAGATTTTCTTAGTCTTACCTAATGTCTCTTTTCTCTTCCAGGACCCCATGTAGGATACCAAGTCATAATTAGTCATCTTGTCTCTTTAGATTTTTCTTGGCTGTGCCAGTTTCTCAGACTTTCCTCATTTTTGTTGATCTTGGCAGTTTTGAGGAGTACTGGTCGTGTATTTTGTAGGATGCCTGTCTATTAGAAATTGTCTGAGTTTTTCTTGTGATTAGACTAGAGCTATGGATTTGGGGGAAGATGACCATAGAGGTAAAGCACCATTTCCATCCCATCGTATAAAGGGTAGGTACTATTAACATGAATTATTACTATTGATGTTGCCCTAGATCCACTGGCTGACATAATGTTGGTCAGGTTCTCCACTGTGAAACTAACCTTTTTTTCCCACTTTCCATACTGTACTTTTTGGAAGGAAGTCACCATGTGCAGCCCACACTTAAGAAGTCAGGAGTTTACCCTTCTCCTCCTTGAGAACAAAGCATCTACATAAATGATTTGAAATCTGCTACACAGGATCTCTTTCCCCCATTTATGAATTAATTAATTTCTATCAGTATGGATTCATGGATACTGATATTTACTTTGTATGTGTGGTTATAGTCCAATACTTCTTTATTTTGTTGCCCAAATCGTTCCAGCTTTGGCCATTGGGATCTCTTTCAGTTGGCTGCTCTGCCCCTTGATACACCCCCATCTTTATGGGATTTGGGGTTGGCTGGTTTGTTTCTGAGGACTTCTTACTTCCTGGTATATGTCATTCCAACTCCTAGTTACTCAATGAACTAGTTGCTGAATAAACGTAATATGTATTGAATTACAGTCAGTTTATTTTGCTATCATATTTATCCACAGTTTAATTTTCAAAACCAATAACACATCTGGTTGTAGTTTTTCTCATAAAAATATTCATACCACCTATTTTTTGAGGAAATACATTTATATTTTCTTTTCCTGAACATTTCTCCCTCTATATTTCAGTCATTGGCAAGAAGTCTTGAGACATTTCAGCAACTTAATTGTGTATTTGCCTAAATAATTCTAAGGACTTTCTGAAATTTAAATAGTGTAAAAGCCAAACTCTCCAAGCTCCACAGCCAGATCAGAGGCAGGAGCTTTGTCTTTTCCCTTCTCGCTTTACGTTCCATCTTTCACAGTCCACATAAAACAAGATGTTGACTTGGGAGTTGAAAAAGCAAAGAAAAGGGCCTGGCATGAGTGTGGGTAGATGTGATAAATTTACGTCCTGGGTCAACCCAATTTACTCCTGCCTCCTCCCCCAGTTCTTCCACACCCCCAGTCTTGCTTCAGACAATGATTTCCAGGGAGTTTCTGCCTTTTGATCTCCTCTCTGATCTAATGCAATTGTCCACTTGGCAGAAGCGCTGTGAGGTGCAGAATAAAGTAATGAAGTTAATTTGATTTCTACTCCACCTCCACCCTTAAGATCTACATGTCTTTATTGCATTAGATTCCTAATGAGATTCTCCATCTGAGCAGCGAGAGCCTCCGAGCACAGTGGCCGTGGGAGGGGTTCCCCTCAGGAGATTTCCCCCA
>NW_007730394.1:97045-101967 GCF_000696425.1 Galeopterus variegatus
ACTCTCCAAGCTCCACAGCCAGATCAGAGGCAGGAGCTTTGTCTTTTCCCTTCTCGCTTTAGGTTCCATCTTTCACGGTCCACATAAAACAAGATGTTGACCTGGGAGTTGAAAAAGCAAAGAAAAGGGCCTGGCATGAGTGTGGGTAGATGTGATAAATTTACATCCTGGGTCAACCCAATTTACTCCTGCCTCCTCCCCCAGTTCTCCCACACCCCCAGTCTTGCTTCAGACAATGATTTCCAGGGAGTTTCTGCCTTTTGATCTCCTCTCTGATCTAATGCAATTGTCCACTTGGCAGAAGCGCTGTGAGGTGCAGAATAAAGTAATGAAGTTAATTTGATTTCTACTCCACCCCCACCCTTAAGATCTACATGTCTTTATTGCATTAGATTCCTAATGAGATTCTCCATCTGCGCAGCGAGAGCCTCCGAGCACAGTGGCCGTGGGAGGGGTTCCCCTCAGGAGATTTCCCCCATTTACATCCCATCTTTAATGGATGTGGACCTGCCTGCCCTTGAGTCATAAGGTGATCGTATTTCCCTTCATGGACTCTGCTGGACGAGAAGTGTGGGGCTTCTGTTCAAGTCCAGGGGAAGGCAACGGGTCTAAAGCTCTGTGCTGGGCCAGACGGCTCATGGGAGGAGTTCCACGCAAATTTGCAGCCCCCAAACATGTGTTTCAGAAGGGGATTTGCTCCCGCAAGGACGTGCTCTCATTTCCATTTTGCCACCAGCACTATAAGTAAGTGAGCGATAAAAAAAAATAACATTTCACAGGGTCTTCCTCGGGGCACCAGACACCCTGAGCCATTTCACTTGCACTGAGGCAATTCCATGGGTTTCAAAGTCTGGCTGGCCAGGGACCTGCTCAAATGAGCGGGACATAAATAGGCAGTTTATTCTGGAGAAGCTTATGCCTTCCAAAACAATGCTCCTTCAGTCCCTCTCCCCTCCCAACTGCCCAGGATGAGAGATTTGCCATTTCAAAAATGTCAACCCTCTATTATCCAGCCACTCCTTACATCTACCAGGGTTTTTGCAGTATTAGCAACATTACCCTTTACCTATTTTCCAGACCCCAAATATTTGACTTACCTGTCAAAGGATAACATACACTGGGTTTGTTTGGTTTTTTTTTTTTAGTCCAGTATCTGCTTTTGAATTTGTCGACAACCCTGCTGGAAATTGATTTAATCAATATGATGCACTTATTTCTACAGTTCAGTGAATTATTTTAAGACCCAATTATTTTAAGACCCAATATGGGCGGGGATATGAACATTGATAATTCACAATTTTCAAGTTTTTTCTCCAACTTAAAAGGGTTGGTGACTATTTAGATCAATGAAAAGAGAGAGAAACTGGAGAGTACCCTAAGAGTCATTTTATAAAAGCCAACATCACTCAGTTTGTTTTAGGCCTCTCTGGAATCCCTGAAATCATGGGAAAAAAGGAAAGGCGAGGTGATTGGCATCATGACAACTTTTCTAGGGGAAAAAGGTAGTTTATGTCTAATCTAAGGTCTTTAAGAGGAATCTATCAGCTTTGGTTTGGCTCTCAGAGGACAGGTGTCTGTATCATAGAAGCACCATACATAATTCACCACCAGAGAGCCCCAGAACTTAGCAAGAAGGCTAAATTACCTGTCACTTCCAGAAAAGGTGTTCGCTTCAGGTCAAGGTTGAAAGCCCTGGTATACCTGTGCAGGGAAGAGTGCATCGGTCCCTATTTAAGTGTCAGCACTGCTTCTCAGCTGTGGGAAGTGCAGGCGGCTGTTTACTCCCTGGATTTGCCTCCCTCTTTTGTGGAGCCAATTAACACATTACCACATTACCGTTCTGGAATCACACTGGGAGGCAGGAGTTCGGTTGCTTGTGTTAGTGATCAGAAATCACTTTGGTTATGTCAAATCAGTGGACACTAAGAGAACCGTACTCTTTTCGTAGAGAGGGTAGCTGAGGGTCCCATCAGAGGTGTGAGCCGTTGCAGCTCACACAATACAAACGCATCTCATTACCACCTGGAGATGGAGCACTGAGTCCAGTCCCGGCAGACTCTGCCTCAGAAACACAGTTCATGAAAGGCGGGTGGCACCTGGGTGTCATTAAGCTGCTGATTGACTGGTGATTGATTGGCAGGTGAGAAGGGGAGGCTCGTGTAGCTGTGTCAGGGAAGTGGGGGGCTTGTGTTTCTCTTCCGTAGTTTTGGGGAACCTGCTCAAGGCATCATGCATGGATTTCCCTTCAGATTTATCACCTATATTTCAGAAATTTTGTTTTTGAAGCAGTTCAATACAAAACAAAAACAAAACAGAAAACAAAGATCCACCACACATACCACTGTGAGATAGAGACAGAGAGAGAAAGGATGCTTATTCCCTTAAAAAAATATTTTCTAGTCTAATCTCAGGTCACTGAGAGAAGATTAGTTCTGTATTTTTAGCACTTTCACTGCTTTACAATTTCCTTTTACTTCTGAAGCAAATTTTTAGCTTCAATGAAATAATTGGGTTTGATAAGTTCTTTATTTCTAATAAAATAAGAATGATGACTGCTAAAGATTTCCGAAGGTGTTTGAATATCGAAGGATATTTTGTTATATTAAAATACTTCAATCAAATTTAAGTGTTAATCAACTTAATAAAATCAAAATTAAGGCTCAACTGTGCAATATCTGAAAAATTTACTTCATTTGGTAACGCAGAGGAGAGAAAGGAGAAAAATCATAGCCACAAAGATTTCTAAAGGCAAGAAACAAAATGCAAGGCTACTGGATGTCAGGATTCTCAGATTTTCCTTGATAAATATTTGACTGATTGATCAAGAGCTATTTGCCCCAACTTGGAAAAATACTGTGTTTAAATTCAGATTATCTTTTAGCTGAGAAAAATTTCTCAGATATATCTCAGTAAAAGATAGTGCTTTCAAATTGTGTAAAAAAAATGTCATTTTAATTTGGTAAGCTCAGGAGAGGCATAAATAAAGATGACTAATTCAACAAAGAGCATTTTCTATGTTTTTGAAGGTAGAAATGAATACCTCTTCAGAATATTATTTTAAGATAATATGCATAAAACTAATGAGTTTTAAAAACTAACTTTTATAAACATATCCAGTTTATAAAAATGGATTGCATATATGAGTTCTTCTAACTACTGATTCAGAACTGAAAAGCCATTTTTTTACATGTGTTATTTGTGTAAAAGTACACTTTATACATAGTCACTGTGTAAATTCTATACATTTGTGAATATTCCAAGTTAGCTCTATGTTTTTACTTCTAAATAATTCTCTATATAACTAAATTAAAATTATTTTCATTAAAGACTATCTGAAATCAAACATATCTTCAAAATGTATGTATAGCACATAGATGCTGTGAAGTTTTAGGTGACCTCACTATAAAAGCCACTGCTGGGTGATTGATACAGTTAATATGAGATTTATGCACAAAAGGAATTATTATACAAGGAGGTTCTCAGAGAGCAGGATATAAAAGAGAAGTAGAATTTCCATTGCTGCCATCACTTCAAGGCTGATTTCTCCCCTTCGGGTTAAATGTTCATGCCTCTTGTTGAGATTTCTGGGGTGTGTGAGCGAGGGCAGGTGTAGTATGTGGAGGCTTAGAGCTGTTTTCTGTTTTGCAAGGGTGTGAGCATTTGGATACAACTATGGGGCCTGCAGCTCCTTTGTTTGGGTAAATTATTCGAATGGGTCCCATGACTTTAAATGCCATCTATACACTAATTACTCCCCTATATCTCCTTCTTGGATGTCTCCCCTGAATTCCAAAGGCATATATCAAACTGTCTACCAGGCATCTGCACTTGGAAGTCCACATTTTCAAGCCTAACAAGTTCAAAACTGAACTCATAATTTCGGACTCACAATTTTCATTGCCAAACCTGTCCTCCCGACAATCATCCCCATTACATTCAACAGCAGATCCATCGTTCCAGTTAATCGAGCCAAAAACCTTGAGTCCTCCTCGACTTCCCTTTTCTCTCACACTCTACGTCCATTCTGTGATGAAATCCTGTTATCTTGACTTCCAGATACATCTAGAATCCCCCTTCTCCAATTCCACCACTAGCTCCCTGGCCCAAGCCACCCTCATCATGGACTGTGCTCGCTTTCTGGTCAGTTCCCCTCTTGTGTTTCCCCGCTACCCAACCCATGCTCTGTTTTCACACAGCAGGCAGGCCGATGCCCTTTAAAGGTAAGCAAGGTTATACCGCCCCTCTGCTTGAAACCCTCCAACGGGGCCCCCACAGAGTAAAGTCGAGTCCTGACATTTGTCCAGGACCCTCACAAGACCCAATGCCCACCCCTCTGCTCTCATCTCCCACTGTCCCCTCAGCCCCCCAGGTTGGCCAGCCCTCCTATCCATCTTGGGGTGCACCAAGCACATGTCTGCCTTCAGGCCTCAGGGCCCTTCACTGCTTCCCCCAGGTGGCCACCGGCCTCATCTTCTCACCTCCTACAAGACTTCACTCGAACGTTACCTTCTCTGAGAGGTCCTCCCCTCCTTTCCTCTTCTCGCTCCTCTTTTCTCGGTAGCACTTACCACGACCCGATGTAACTTAGTGATTTCATTAGTTTACTTGTCTTCCCCCCACTAGAACGTGAGCTCCCTGAAGGGAGGTGTCTGTCTGTTCACTGCTCTGTCCCCAGGGCCTGCCGGGGCCTGGAATACAGTAGTACTCACAAAACCACTGCCGAAGGGATAAATACATTTTTTTAAGCAAATTCAATTCTGAGACCTGATGATTTCTATGGGTCTCTACTCCTTTGAATAATACTTTTTACATTTCTTTTTTAATGTACATAAAGTAAAATTGACTCTTTTTGGTGTGCAGCTTTATGTATTTCATAAATGCATAGAGTCAGGTCATCCCTAGTTCAATCAAGATACAGGAAA
>NW_007730394.1:102570-121046 GCF_000696425.1 Galeopterus variegatus
TGCCTTTGAGATTCATTATGCTGTTGTGTAAATTAATAATTGGTTCTGTTTTATTGCTGAGTAGCATTCCATTACATGGCTATATCTGTTTGAATTTTAGGTATTTCCAGGAGACCATGAGTAAAGAGAATGTGCTATCTAGTTGTATATCAAATCTATAAGAGAATATGTATACTTTTGCAAACATTATACAACTAGATTTAGATAATGTGTTTGCTTTTAAACTAAATACAGAAAATGACCCAAAGAAAACACACCAGAAATATTAATAGTGGTTGTTTTTGATGAGTAACTTCTTTTCTTTTTACTGTTCTTATTTGTCTAGTTTATATATATATATATATATGGCATATATCCTTTTTATAATTAAAAATGCTTTATTTTGAAAAAGCTCTCTCTCTCTCTCTCTTTCTATATATATATATATATGGCATATATCCTTTTTATAATTAAAAATGCTTTATTTTGAAAAAGATGATGCATTTATATAGAAGGTAAAATATTCAGAGGATATGATTTTAGGGAAAAATATACATTTTATTTCCTTTTAATTTAAATTGTAGCAAATGATCCAAGCCACACTTTTGTTGGGTAATGAGAAAAAAATCGGGTTCAGCAAAGTTTACTTAACCTAAAGAAGGAAAATAGATGCTAATTTTAAGATTATAATTTACAATTTTTTCAGTAATGATTTTATACCTGCAATCAAGAAGTCTGCTGCTGCTTTAAGAAATGAGGGTCTCCAAACAGTTTATGCAGTAATAGATCATATATAAATAGGTTGTTTGCTCTCAGTACAGATGCCATCATTACTAACTACTTTCAGGCTCTTTGAGAGCTAAATAATTCCGTAATGCATCATTGAACATTTAGTTGCTTCATAGCAGATGGTTTCGGGGGTCCATCTGCTCACAGCAATGTTTTCAACAAGCCCCCTTCACCTTCACCAAAAGGTTTGGAAGCATTAGAATATTCATTTTCCACTACAGGTGCATTTCCATGGCTCCCCTGTATTAGGGAAAGGGGCCACTGTCTGGTTTTTTTTGTTTTGTTTTTACCCAAAAGAAGATTTTGGTCTGTGTAAGTGTGGGAAGACTTACTGTAAGTGTCAGGGAAACAAGTGGAGAAGTTCCTTGTTTTCAAGAATTTGTAGACTTATCCAAGCTAGTGTGTCTGTGTGTGGTGTATAAGTGATTGCTTTCCTGGGCTGACTATGTTAAAAATGAGATATTAGGCAGTTAACTGTGTTCCATGACTGCTGCTCCTAATATTTACAAAAGTAGGATCAGCTTCTTTAGAGTTTGCTGGGAAAAATGATACATTCTGCCTGCCTTTGAGGACATGGGGAAGCCCCTCGGGCAAGGTCAGGATGAACACATAAAATGCATGAGGGAGCTCCAACTAAAACCATATGGATAAGAGCAAACTGAGTATAATGCATGAATGCCGAGGGGATCCAGGAGTAAGTGTTATAGGGACACAGCTAGTTTTATTCCAGAAATCCCAAATGCCTCATTACCTGTGTGATCACTGAAATTTGTAGTCAGACTGCTGGAGAAACAGAATGGTGGCATGCAATGAGTACGACATGTGCGGCAGCTGCTCTCTAAATATGCAGAATTTTCTTCTCCAAATTGGAAAATAATAAGGAAAGATGAAGTTGGTGAAGAGGAAGCACCGGCATTAAGAGGACTTTTAACAGATCATAACAAATAATCAATTTATTTGGATTGAGTCAATGAACACCCCAAACCCAAACACATCAAATGCATGGATTCAACACTGTGAGCTATGTAAATATCTTTCAGATACTGAACAATTAGAGAGACGTCACTTTATCACCAATTTGTCAGCAAAGGGACTTGTGAAGAGGCTGCTGTTTCAGAGGACAGTGTAGGTGCCGAGTGTTGCTCCTCTCTGTGGCCACAGAGTGTGCAGAGAAGAGAGCAGCCCTGCACTTTGTGTTCATGCAACTGTATTTTAACTTGTCTTTCTAAAAGGAACAAATGGATTCAGATTAGGATATCGAAGAAAATTGTCATAGCTTTCAGTGTCATATTTCAGAGAGCTATTTGAAGTCAAATTATCTATTACCCTCCTTTTTAAGAATACAAAAAATAGTAGGACAAAATGAGAATCTTTAACTTACTGAAGTGAATGGCACTTGCGGTATGCAATTGTCATTGGTGATGGTTCTAGCCTTATAGTAGTCCATTCATTTTTAACAGGCATTTATTAAGTACCTACCTACCAGTTGCCCAGAATTGAACAAGGTTTAAAATAGAGACCGTATTATGACCCTTAAGTATCTTCCTAGTTTCTCAGCTGAAACTCCTTTTGCTAAATGGCTTGTGTCAAAGGTGAATGATTTATTACTATCCACAAGTATGAAGGAGTGGCCCGTGTTAGACGCAGGAGAGAGCACACATTCCTGATACAGCAATCAATGTCATCTTGATTATCCTGTCAAGAATATCCACTGAAATTGACTGCACCATCACTCCTACTTTTGCCATCAAAGCAGAAATACTCCTACAGACATGTTGTTTGTGTTTACGACTACTTTAGAAATTAATTTAATCTAATCCAATTTTTATTTTTAGGCATTAATTGAATACTTAAGCGTGCTCAGCACTATTAGCTCTATAAGAAGCCCAAGTTAAGTAAGGACTTTTTTCCATACTTTCAAGTAATTTATAATCTAATTGGGAAAAGAAGATAGACCTACCCAAAACTGTAAGAAACAATTTAAGAAACTGTAGGAAAGATTTAAGGAGTGTACCAGTAAGGACTGAAGATGTTCTAACTGGGGGAAAGGAACATAGAGAAAGCATAACCAGAAAAAGACCCATCTTCTTGTTCCATCACAGACTCAGCCAAACATTTGACTTCTTTAGGGAATAAAAGGGAAATAAAGAGGCTTGGGTTAACTTTGAGGAATTTGGGATTGCTTTTTAAAACATGGAAGTGGTTATAGTTCTGTGTGTTGGGACAAAGGCACAGCATGAGTGCATATATGAAAGTAGGAATAAATGCAGTGGAATCAAAGACTAGGTGAGCATGGGAGGGGATACCTAGCTAAGGCTAAAGAGCCATGTTTTGAAGTGGTCAAAGAGGAGGGTGGCTAGATAAGTTGAAGCCTGAGGGCGGTCGGCTTTAAACAGGGAGGTTTGCATGTGGAAGCTGAACTGTGTTTGACCTGTATCATATGCAACTGAGCACACCGCAGTTGAACATAACACAGCTGTGAGAACATTCAAGACTGAGATTCAGACCTACTCAGGTAACAACCAGAGCACCAGAGGCCCTGGTTATAATGATTGTTTATTACATTGTTGCTATGTGTCAGGTGTGTCCCCCTAAAGTTCATGTATTGGAAACTTAATCTCCATTGTAACATTGTTAAGAGGGTGAGAAATCCTATTATGATAATTGGGGTCTTTAAGTGGTCATTAGATTGTGAGAACTGTGCCTGGTGAGTGGATTGATCCATTCTTGGAGTAAGGGGCATAGTTCTGATGACTTTATAAGGAGGGCAGCTGAGGAAGTTAGTTCTCTCTTGCTTAGCGCATTCTCTTGCCATGTGATACTCTGCCTTGCTATAGAAGAAGCCCTCTTCAGATGTGTTCCCTGGACTTTGGACTTCTCAGCCTTGGAAACTGTAAGCAATAAATTTCATTTCTTTGTAAATTACCCAGTTTCAGGTACTCTGTTATGAGCAACAGAAAGAAACTAATGCAATGGTCTTATGGTTTAAATGAAGATCACCAACCAGTAAGGGTCTGACATTACACATCAGAAACTGGTTTTAGAAGATAGAACTATTGCATCAAACCCGGAAGGAAGAAAACTACTACTTAGAAATCATTTTTAAGAAAAGCGTCATCAGAATGAGCAGATGTTTCTTGCATTTTTCAAATCAGAGAATAAAGGTATTAGCAAACTAACAATTCTTTTGAAATGTTTGAATTCAGTAAAACAAGTTATGTTTAGAATCACTGACTTCCAAGTGTGGATTTAGATACACTCAGACATTCATCCAGTGATTTTAAGGGGTACTGTGAAATCATATGACCACAAAAAACTTCAATTAACTTTGGATTGCTTCATTTAACTACTTATCTACCTATTGTCTGTAGCACTGTAGGGTGTTGGAAAAGTCATGTTGGGAAACAATGCCAAAGCAACATTTTCAGCTTGTTTGTAACAGTACAGCCCTGTATTCAACTGAAATCTTAAGCAGGACCCCACTATCTAAAACCATTAAAACAAGAACCACATTTACTGAAGAAGAGGAGGAAAGCTCAGCCTCCATGCACTTAGTGCCCTGCCCCTCCCGCCTGCCCAGCAACCCTAGTGCCACTCAATAAGCTTGCTTGCTTGCTTTTTTCTGTTTTCCTTTTTCTTTTTTAATATCACTTCTTTTAAATTTTTTAATTGACAAATAAGACTGTATACAACGTGATGTTTCAAAATAAGTATACATTATGGAATGGCTAAATCAAGCTAATTAACACATGCACGACTTCACGTACTTATTTCTTTGCCAAGAATGATT
Organism: Galeopterus variegatus; assembly: GCF_000696425.1. Classification (NCBI taxonomy): domain Eukaryota; kingdom Metazoa; phylum Chordata; class Mammalia; order Dermoptera; family Cynocephalidae; genus Galeopterus; species Galeopterus variegatus. The sequence continues at coordinate 107,129 of NW_007730394.1, forward strand.
TTGACTATACAATACATTGTAATAAACTATAGTCACCATGGTGTACAATAGATCTCTTGAACTTATTCCTCTTGTCTAAATGAAATTTTGTATCCTTTGACCAATCTCTGCCCTTCCTCCAGTCTCACCCCCACCCCCTGATAACCACCATTCTATGAGTTTGGCTCTTTTTGATTCCATACAGAAGTGAGATCAGACGGTATTTGTCTTTCTGTTTCCCACTCAGTAAGCTTTCTAAAAAGCACCAAAACTGATTGACCTAAATTTCTCACTTTTAATCAATTTCTTTGGTGTCTAGAACAAAATGGCACAGCGGTATTTGTCTTTCTGTTTCCCACTCAGTAAGCTTTCTAAAAAGCACCAAATTGATTGACCTAAATTTCTCACTTTTAATCAATTTCTTTGGTGTCTAGAACAAAATGGCACAGATGATATCACATATGGGTATTGACCAGCTTCTATCGTTCTATGTGCAAGCATATCTGCATTTTCTCTTTATTCACCTGTGCAATAAGTGATTGTGTCTTGCAAGCATTTCTAATAAAATATTTTCTCATGTACTATCACTATCATACAATTTATTTGCATAGTACCCAAGAGATAATGTATCAAAAATGACTTTATTTTGAGCACTCTAAAATTAATATATTTTCTTCTCAAAATTTCTGTAAAATGGCACAGACATTTGTATCTTTAGGCTAAAGAGAAAAAACAAACTAAACATAAAAAGCCTTATTTTCCTTTTAATTGTAAGTAGAGACAGAAGCCATTTAATTAAAGGCTATTGTCTATAAACCTTAGTGTAAGGCAAGTGTATTAATTTCCTAGGTCTGCTGTAACACGGCTGATCTGCTTCAGCATCAGAAATATACTTTCTCACAGTTCGGGAGGCTAGAAGTCCAAGGTCAAGGTGTCATCAGTGTTGATTCCTCCTGAAGGCTGGGAAGGGAGAGTGTGCTCCATGTCTCTGTCCAGCTTCTGCGATTTGCTGGCGATCTTTGGTCTTCCTTGTTTTACAGAAGCTTCAGGCCACTTTATCTTCATCTTCACAGGGCATTCTCCCTTTGTGTATGTTTGTGTCTGTGTTCAAATGTCCCTTTTTTATAAAGACAACAGTCATACTGGACTAGGGCCCACCCTAATGACTTCATCTCAAGCTAACTACATCTGCAAGGACCCTATTTCTAAATCAAGTCACATTCACAGGTACTGGAGTTTAGGACTTTAACATCTTTGCGGGGCGGGGAGACACAATTCAACCCCATAAGAGCAGGTACTGTCTTATTTGCTCTTCTCTTTAAGGAGAACTTTATGTGTGTCTCTATCTGCCTATGCCAAGACAAAGGCAGACAACAGAGTCCTATCTGGTGTGACTTCCAGTGCCTGGAAGCTGTAGTAATTGCAGTCACAGAATACAGCAACAAATAGAGCTATACCTAGGTTGCTAAACCAGGAAGCAGCCTTTTAAAAAAATCTTTCAGGAGCAACGTAAATGACCAGAAAGCAAGCTAAAATTAGTGATTCAGTAGAGGCAAAAGTACTCTCTGGGACTTTTTGGATATCTACACAGATTCTACCAAATCACATGGGCTGTTTACATCTATAATTGTGGTAAGACACAAAGGTTATCGTTTGTTTTAAAGTATCTTTTAAGTGGAAATCTTATTTAGGCAATAATGTTAGGGATTTTCTACTGTTGAAGTTTCACCTTTTCAAATACCGCAGAGGGTGGTGATTTTCTCTCCTTTTGGCAATGTTTGTTCTCTTCTCTGGATGCCTCCCCTCCTCGAGTCAGTCATGAGTCAGATGTTGGGGTACAGCAATGAGTGAGATAAAAGAAAGCCTCACACAAGGGACAGGCAGATAAACAGATGATTAATATAAAGTGGTTGAGCTTTGCATAGACTGGTAGTCTACCTGGAGAATATCAGGAAATTTTTGAATCATAGTGTACTTATTGGGCACTTACCATGGGCATAGCACTGTGCTAGGTACTCTGAGTTGATATAGAGAGGAATGATTTATTGTGCTGGATCCCACACGTATAGACTTGTGAGGCAGAAATACCATGAGATATGAAATTCAGAAGTCCTGACTTCAAATTCTGATCGCACCATTTAATAACTGGGTCACCACGGGTAAGCTGTTTGATGTCTCTGAGCCTCAGTTTATTCCTCATTTGTAAATGGGATGGTCTTGCTCTCCTCATGACATTGTAAGCATGGTACAGGACAGTGTACTTCAGTGCCTGCCTGGGAGCCTGCTGGATCGCAGGTACCCGAAAGTGTTTTAAAATGCTTGGACAGATGTGACAAGTCCGTATTGGAAGATAATGACCAGCAGGAGGTAGAGTGTATTTGAATATAAAGTGAGTGACCTTTACTTGCTAAAGGACTCAGGAGGGAGAGCACTAGGGCTTCCCTGATAAGTGGTAGTCTCCAGAGGATCTGGATAGCTAGCTAGAGAAGGGACAGCAGTGCTTATTTACCTAGAACCTTCAACAAACAGGGATGGCCCGTGGCACTTACTATGTTGCATAACACACAATGAGTTATGAAACATTTATACAAAAGAGCCCTAGCGTATGGGTTTAAAATTCTTACCAAAAAGCAGGCTATACATTGCTATATAGAATTTTAGCTATTTGTCACAAAATGAAGCAAAGAGAAATCCTTGGAAGCAAGGAAAACTTAGTGTCCTGAAAATGTATCTTTTAAGCAACCTAAAATATGAGGATCTGTGAATTAATCACAAGTTCAAAACAATCTAGCTTCAGGTTTATTAAACATAAGATTTCTTCAAACTGATATCTCAAATAACAATACAAATTTGTATCTTAAAAGCTACTAAACATGTAAAAGGTAAATTACTACATAACTATTTTATGTGATTCAAAACCAAGATCTAGTTTGTTAACCTGCAATTTTACTACCAGTAGTGCTTCAGCCCTTTTCGTACCCCTGGGATTTGCTACTTCAAAGACAGCACAACCCCCAGCCCCAGAAAGGAAAGGTGTCACTGATTGTCTTTGCAAATCTTAGAACCCTATGCAGAGAGCTGGTGACCTGACTCAAAATATTTCTGTTCCTAAAATGCAGGTAAAGGAAATGTGAGGAACAAGTCATGTAGGCATTTCCACTGTAATCTGTGCAGGGAGACACTCATTTCAATCTGCATTCTGAGACAGTGTGCCCTGTAATTCTGTGCAGATCTCCTTACAGACATGAAGCCAAATTAGCAGTTTTTAAAAAGAGCCAGATAATTAACCCAACATATACTTACTTGAACTGCTCAGATCATTATCATAGCTTCACTCCTTTTATTGTGGTGGTGGTGGTAGTAGACGTAATTTTTATGGCATGATCTGGTGATAATATAGGAAAAAAAAGATAGTGGAATGAAGATAACAGTTTTTCACAGTTGGTGCAAACACCTAAGTAATTTCAATTAAAAACAACCACTTCGGTCTCAATTACTAATGCAGTCACACACTGTGAGGACTTGGTCTTAAAACCAGGCTGACAACTCTTTACAGATAGTTTTACTTGTGCTATATATAAGGAGACAATTATATTTATGCTTCATTAATAATTTTGCGCTTCTTTGGAATAAATTGACTGAAATTTTGAAGGCTATTAGTGAAAAACTATGCCCTTTAAATGAAAAGCATCACTACAACAAATAGCTGAACTACATTCATGAAATGACTAAATCACTGTGATTAAATCTGAGACAACTTAAGCGTTTTATTACAATAGGAAATTGAGCTTCTTTTCCATGTTTATTTGTGATACTAGCTGCTTGTTTTAGCTTCTGGCTCAGTTTTCCTCTCTAGTTAGCAGTGTTTTGTTGTTTTAGAATAAGATACAAGAAGGATACACACAGCAGAATTAAAAAGAGCATTTCCTTCATTCACAACAAAGTTGGATTCAGTCAGATGTTTACATTCCAAATTACGAAAGCAGATTGTCTCACAAACCAACACTGACATAAGGCGTGATGTTTCCGTGTTTGGAATATTTTGTTTGGGGATGTGGAGTCACTTGGCTTCTACAGTTAAGCTTTGGGTCACTCTGTAACTTCTTCCAGAGGCACAGTAAAATCAATCCACCTCTAGATGCTAAAGTAAGCTTTCTCTCAGAATCCCTCCTCCCCTGTGCCTGGTCCATTTCATTTATATGTAGTGCATGTCCAATAAGCTCTGACTGATGCTTCTTTCCTTCTTAACATTTCCAGTCTCCCAACATTAGTTCAGACGGAATCAGAGTCATTTACTTTTCAGTCTGCAGTGCCCCTGGTGCCAGACCAACTGGAGAGGGTGACACGGCTGAGGAGCCTGCTAATCTCAATGGCCCTTAGGTCTTTCCTCTAAAAGACACAGAAAGCAAACATGCCAAGTGCTATATATAAAAAGGTGGGATGTCATTGCTGCGCAAAAGCACTCTCGGTGTTGCGTGTCCACCACCACCATCTTGAGACCATGCACAACTTGGAAAAGCACCAATGGCAAGAACAGTTGCCACTCTGAATCACAGTTCCGTTTTTACAACACTGCCAGAGAAGAGCTAATAACGCTTTTAATTCGTCTCTTGCAAATGCGTGCAGACAGAGGTCTAAGATGGAACAATTCAAAATGTATCATCATAATTATCGTCTGACTATAGAGACGGGCAAGTTCAGGAACAGGAAAAAGTCACTTTGGAGACGACTGAGGACCAGCTCTCTCTAAAGACTGTGACAAAAGTGAACTGTCTTCTTGATGATAAATACAATCCTTAATTAGTTGAGGTAAATAGAGATCCTGGGAAAAGCCAGTTAGATCAGCTGGTTTTAGAGTACGGTGTTGTAACACTAAGGTCAAGGTTCTGGATCCTTGTACCAGCCAGCCACCAAAAATAAAAAGGCACCTGAAATCTTGTACTTGATATGATAAAATCAAATGTGCCCTAAAAATCTCTGCATGCCACCGATCTTTAGAAGTGTCATCTTTTTTCTTTTAATGATTGCTTCTATGAATTTAGGCAATTTCTATTTTTAAAATATAAAAAAGAATAGCTATGTTCTTAAATATTAATTGAATAGCTGTTGTAGTAGCTTAATTACTCTAGGAGCTGTACCAAATCTTGTTTCAAGTTAAAATAGATTAATTCTGACTTCTTCACCGAATAAAGTATATAAATATTATGGTGAATGACACTGTCACTCTTTTTCCTAAAGATCACTTGTAGTAAAATTTAAAGATTTTCATCTAAGTGATATCTATAGTACTAAAAGAAGTATGAATTTCTCTATTCTTGCCTTCCTAGTATATTCACAAATTATCAAAATGAAACATTTTAAATGAATTTAAAATAAAAATATCATGGTTTATAAAGATCATAAGTTAAATTTGGTTTGAGATTACAAATTTAAAAGGCTAATATTAACTTTACAAAATATTTATTTTTAAAAATTCTTGTGAAAAATATCATTAACAAAAAAGAAATTTTAACTAATCAAAATGTTTTTTAAGTTAAAAAAATTCTATTCTTGGAAAATTACTTGATCACACCCAGAATTTCTCAATAAGAGAAGCATGTTGGATTTTATCCTTATTATAGCTAGTTGAGATTTTTATTATTATTTTGTGATCATTAAATTATTATTTGGTAATAATCGTAATATTATAGGACAGACTTACCAATCTCCTAAAACCATTTCTGTTTCAACTGGAAAAAACATAGTTTTGATTTTAGTAACATTTGAAAAATATAATTTTTTTTACTTTGCCTTTGTGCTTATTTATAGAGTAGAATTTCTTTTTCTTTTTTTTTTTTTTCCTTTTTTGTCTTTTTTACTGACCGGTAACGGGATCGCAACCCTCAGTGTCGCGCCCGCACCGCGCTTAACCAGTGAGCGGGAACTGGTCTCCACATGGGATCTGAACCCTCAGCGGGAGCGCCGCCGCACTCCCAAGTGGTGCACTCTACAGTGCACCACCGGGCCGGCCCTAGAGTAGAATTTCTAAAGAGGACTATAATCTTAATTAAACTACTATTTCAGTTTAAAATATTTAATATGTCAGGGCCGGCCCGGTGGCGCACTGGAGAGTGTGCCGCTTGGGAGCGCGGCGGCGCTCCCCCCGAGGGTTCGGATCCCATGTGGAGACCGGTTCCCACTCACTGGCTGGGCGTGGTGCAGGCGCAACACCGAGGGTTGCGATCCCGTTGCCAGTCCCCGGTACGGGCGTGACACCGAGGGTTGCGATCCCATCACCGGTCAGTAAAAAAAAGACAAAAAGGAAAAAAAAAATTTAATATGTCAGCTTTAAAAAAGAAAAAGTTATGATACTTTAAGGTTTTAAACACTGAAATGATTTAAGTGTTCTTTTTCTCTTGAATGAATATATTTTAAAGTTTAAAATCTCTATAGAAGTAAAGATATGATTTATCGCCAAGGTATGAACACTGGAAGCCAAGGGAAGTGGCAAAGAGAGAGGCTGAGGACTGAGGGAGCTCTGTTTTCGTTTCTTTTTATTACTTGTGAAATGCTGTTCACCTTTAGTAGCCATCACTCCAGGTCTTAAATAGTTTGGCCCAACAACATCTGAAACCCTATAACCTCAATTTTAAATGGTGTGCTTTTCTGGCCTAGTTGGGTTGTGACATTATTTCCTCTGCCTTCTGAGTTAAGAAAATTACTTCTAGCAGGTCATAGTAAAGGCAGGATTATTACGTAATTGGAAGAAGCATGTTCCATTTTTCAGGAACCAGACAGTATTAGCGGGGTGTGCGTGTGTGTGTTTTCTTTCTTCCACTTCTTACACAAGTGTCCTGTGTTCCTTCTGGATAAAGACAAGACTTCTCGGCACCCATTTCGCCTCCAATGTAATGAAGTTGTTAAAGTAGCAAGACTGACAGGTTAATTATCCTTTATAAAAGGGGGACAAATTGAACTGTGTCTTTCCATCATTTTTTGATATATCAGGACGCTCTGGAGGTGCCCAGATGCGGCTCCGGTGAATAGAACAGCTAATCCACTCTGCGATTGTCGCTGACCCTGCTCTCCCCGCCGGGGCCTCGCTGGAGTGCAGTTGGTTTTTGTTTCACATTCAACAGATCCCACTTTATTATAAATTCACAAGGATTTTTTTCTCCTTCTCTCCATATGTTGGCTGACAGCTCCCCTGAAATAACTGATGGCTAAATTTAAACTCTGATGAAAATTAACCCAAGTGTTAAATGCAAACAGGAGCTGCTTGGAAGAGAAAAGAGTTATCACGGTGGATGCCAAACAGTGGAAAATGTGTGTAAATTAATGGAGCCTCGCTGATGACAAGCCGTCAGGCAGTTTGACGGCTCTTGCTAGCGCCTTAGTCCCACTGAAGCTGGCCAGAGGGCAGAATGGGCAAGTCCTGCTTTTCAAAAAGACCGCGGGAAGCTTGACAGTAACGCTAACTAGATCATCGAAAGTTCATGGTCAAATAAGAGATTTTTTTTCTTTCTTTTGCAAAGCTTTGCACTAAACGGAGTTTGCAGACAGGAGAGCCATGAATGAGCTATCAAACTGCTATTGCAGCAAAATGGTCAAAAGAAGAAAAGTCAGCCAGTGAGAAATCATTTAAAAAATAAACTGATAAATTTGCCTCTGATTTTAAGGTTAATATTGAGAAATTGGTTTTGTTAAAAATAATAAGCATTTGACTTGAAACATTTTCTCTTAGTAATGCTTCACTCACTCTAGGCATTTTTCACAGAAATTACATTTGTACTTCTCGATTTTTCAGATTAAAATATGTAATTTTAGTGAAGCTCATTGAAAGGAAACAGAAATCTAATCAAATGTAACTGTTTCCTATTGCAATGTATATGTGACATTCATAAGAATCTAAGGGAAAAAGTTCAACCATTCATTCCTTTTTCCCCATGAATAAGGCAGCATTTTGCTTCTCTAAAAATATAACATTAATAATGTGTTATTATGACAATATTAGTAGGATGTAACAGATACGACATTGAATCATGAAACAGAAAAAACGCTTTCCGTTCGTGCTCCATTTCTTAATAATTCCACAACCTTGAACAAGTGGGTGAGCCTCAGTTTACTAATTTATAAAATGGAAGTAATACTGATAAGATCAAATGGGATTCTAAAGGAGAATGTTAACCTTTTATCAAATGAGCTAAAGGAAACTTGCAACAACCAAAGGCAAACTTCTGGACACCAAAGGAGGATCCTGAGCATGGGACAGTGGAAAGAATGTAAGGTTTAAAGTCACAAAAATTGTGCCAAGTCTAGGCTGTGCTGCTGATATGCTACATGTCCTTGGCCAATATCAGAAAGGGCTATCTATCTCCCACCTATATTACTGTAAGCACGGAGTGTGATAATGTATATGAAGATGCCTTCTTTGTGCACTGTAACGTTCTATACAGTTAGTTGTCATTGTGTTGCCTCGCCTTCCTTCACCTGTCTAAATCCTGCCCATCAAATGAAGGTAGACCCCAAAGCCCACCTTCCTGCCCTCCCAGTGACCTAACCTCCTTCATTCTGTGTGCTTTTCTTCAGCAGGCCTTGGCAGCCTGGGAATACAAGTAGAGAATTTAGAAGATTGAGGTGCTGAAGGGTCAACACATCAGAAAGACAATGGAATGTGGTAAGTACAAATTTAAGTCCCCAAAGCTGGTGTACGACAAGGTATCCTAAGACTAAATTCAATGGGTATTTGAGCCCCCAGTTCCTTTTTCCCGACGGGAAACTTAATCTGATAATATCATGTTAACTCAGTCAAATTCGCTCAGGAATCAGCCATGCTAGCTCCAAATGCAGGCAAATTCAGCATTTTTGGGTTTTCCTCTCTCCTCTTCCTGGAGATTTCATAGTGTCATGGCAGCCCTCCAGTTGGGGTATCTGGTCAGCACTTGGGATATTCAGACCAATGCTGTACTTGCTGAGACATAACTCTTCCCATCTGTTTTTCAGGTGCTTCATCTCCGCTTGAGCGTTGTTGAGAAATAACGACTGATCTCCACTGGCTGGCGCATGCTGTTTCTTTTCTTTGTAGCTTCTCTTCACACTGGTTGCAAATTCCCCTGTAGGTCTACCAGCTAGCTCGGCAGGCGGACTTTCACAGCTCTTTCTAGGGCTGGTAGGGGCACAGTGAATATTAAATGCTCTTTTTGCTGTTCTGGGGCTGCAGCGGATTCCACCCTCTCACTTCTGTCTGGTAACTCTTCAACCACCACTGTTTTACTGCCCCAGGCCATTCTGGTTGCAAGAGTCTCTGTAAGACATGCTCCCTCCCAGTGCTCCAGATGGAGACTGGGCACTACCTCTGTGCCTCCTTATCTCCAATTACCTGAGGCAGGTGGGTTACTTCCCCTGCCTCTCCCAGGACCCATTCACATCTCATTTCTCCCCTACTCTCTTTCTCTCTTCTCTCTAGTTGGGTTTTTTCCCCCCTTGGAGGACAACAAGAAAAAATTAATTCAGTAACAGCACCTATCTTTTCCATTCTTCCCTATCTGACACAAGAATCAAAGCTTTTGAAAAAAAATGTGAATTTGATGTCTTTTTTCCCCCCTTGGAGGACAACAAGAAAAAATTAATTCAGTAACAGCACCTATCTTTTTCATTCTTCCCTATCTGACACAAGAATCAAAGCTTTTGAAAAAAAATGTGAATTTGATGTCTTCATCCAGGATAGCTTTCTAATGTGGTTGACCACTTGTCAATTAAATACTTTACATATGCATTGAAGTTTTGGTGTTTCTGTGCATGCAATGGACAAGGGACCAGAGGTAAAACAGTGGCTGAGTGAAGAAAAGTAAGAACTTAGTTAAAGTAGGGCGTGAAGACAGACTAGAAGGGCATGGAGTTATTGAGATATGGTGCTTTCCATAACAGTACTGCAGATTAATAGATTACTTTCTAGGAAGACAACTAGAGGGATTGAGGTGGTCATGTTAAGTGGTAAATTTTAGTTAATATTTCTAAGATGGACTAGTTCTGAGCATTTGCAGCAAAGTAGATCCCTAAAATGGAGGTCATGGAATTGAGGAGACTGATAAATATGAGGTTAGAAAGTTAGCAAGCTGGTAACCTTCTGGATTTTGAGTTTATCTTACTCATCCCTGAACTCCTACGGCACCAGTTATGTTCACCAGAGATTTAAAAAAGTACTTCTCGTGTAACTAGTTTCATTTCATGTGAATTAGGGAGTTAGACAGAGTTCTGTTCCTCGGGTCAGGAATCATACCTCTTCCTATCCTCCAGAGAACAGAGTAAGACAGAAATAGAAACACATATATCTATAAATGTACATGTAGATATAGATATGGATATGTCTTGACAGGGAGGGGGAAAAAGCCATAAATATTGCATTACAAATTACAAGCTGCAGCATTGTATTTGGATAAGCCACTACTCTGAAGTATCTATTTTTCTCTTGTATACAAATTTGAAAGGTTCACTCTGCTACCATTCCGGTTTTGCTTCCTTGTGTTTCTAAACTGTGTCATCTTCCAATACAACTGAAATGTATTTATAAGTCTGTCCTTGATTTAATCAAATCATAACTGAGAAAGGAGTTTGTTGCTTGCCAAATCATGTAATACATTCCAGAACTTGAGAAAAGTATTCTGAATTAATGGCTTTCTTGGATTATATGTCCATTTCTCAGTTCAAACGGAATTCTCAGTTCATTAAAGAAAAATAAAAAACACCATTTGTCATTTTAGCCATGTGGTTATCTTCCCTATAGCATAGTTGGGAAATACTATAGTCTTTCGTACAAATTGAGTGCTCCTTAAAACAATTTTTATATATGTGAAACATTAGGCATCTCCTATTGTACCCTATAATACACAAGTGATTGCAGGATATGATCACCTGCCCATATTGGGAGAGTTATAAAGCAATTTCTTTCTTCATATATGTAATAAATTGGCGTATGGGTGAGCCTAAAACATATGTGCATTCTTTCGTGCAGATTCTCTCAAAGCAAAATTCTCCTGATTATGCCAAGGCCATCCATTTTCTTACTCTGCAAAGTGGCCAGCGATCCATGTTTATTTTCTGAAAGTGCTTCCCTTCACTTTGGAGTCCTGCCTTGGATGAAAAGAGCCAAATGTACCAATATCCAAGGCGTTCCAACCAGGGAGCGACCCGACGGCCCGCGGGGCGCGAGGGCACAGGGACGGACAGCTGCTGACACCTGACGCCCGGCCTTGGCCTCTGCCGAGAGAACGGGGAGGGGGTTCGGTCCTCGGCGACCCGTCCCCGCAGCACCGCTGGCACTAGTTGCGAGGCGCCCCACATCGGCGGCGGCCGCCCGCCCCGGGCCCGGGGACACAGGAGCTAGCAGTTCTGGCACGAAGCCTCGCGTTTTTTAAAACCACAGCAATGTTTCATTGGAAAATGTGGGAAGGGAGCCTTTCGAAAAGAAATCTGTATCCCCTCCATTGCTTTTGTAATTTTTTTTTTTTTTTTTTTAAAGGAAGCATCTTCTCTTTGTCCCAAAGTTCAGACTTGGCTAGTTCCCTCCTCTCAGGAACCCTTACAATCCCCCCTTTCTTCATTCGTTGCATGCAATATAAATTTCTAGTCGTATATTTATTTGTTATTTATGTGACCTCTGTCTACTGAGTGACATCACAGTGTATCCTCTTAAAGCGAGCTGGCATGTCTTGCATGAGATCCAGCATCCGACATGAGTGCCCGTCATGATGAGGACTCAGTGTAAGTGCTTTAAATGCTCGCCAGAGCCGAAATGGTGGGTAGGAAAAGTGATTCTAAGGCTGCTGAGGGTCTGTGAATTCTGATCTCCTTTCCATCAGACGAGTTGGTGGTTTAGCACAAGACGTGAGATGGACTGTTCAGAATTTTTTCAGTATGTGGGGGGAATTATTAGGGAGGAAACTCAATTTCTATTGGGATGGCTTTTCTAGTGGTGCGCTCATCTGAGGCCCTTGGCAAATGCTGTGTCCCCTGCATCAAGACAGCTGATTAGGGATGCAGAAAGCAGAGCCCAGATGGGCAAGGGTTTTGTCTCTGGATCCAGCCATGCCTGAAGCTTAAGATCTAATTCCCGTCCATTTCAGTTACATGAGTTAAAATACTCCCTTTTTACTTAAGCAAGATTATGCAGAATGTTTAATGGATGAATTGTGTTCTATTTTCTATACCTCTTTATTTTCTAAATCTTTTGCATTTAGCAAAATGTACTACATTTATAACTAACACACACACACATATATATACTTACTTTCACAAGCTATTAAAAAAGATGCATAAAATATTATATACTGAAGGTTTTACTGTGTTCCAAACAATGGAACTATCTAATCCTGCAACAACCCATTGAAGTAAATATTATTATCCCCAAGTCGGGCTGGATCTCTAACTCCTCTGCCCCATCCCCTGCAGGTCCTGAGTCAGGTAAGAGAAAGAAAAACCGAGCAGCTGCTGGCAAAGTGGACATGCTTTATTTTTAGAGTGAGCTCTGCCGATCAGCGGTTCAGAGCTGCTGATTTCTGTACCGAAAAGAGTACACACAATAGTGTCAACAAGCCAAGTGGTACATGGGCATGTATGTGCACTAACTCTACTCTTATGTAACCTGTTTACAACAGATGTGCTGAATCATACCCAGCTGGATATGAGGCGAGAGGGCTTGACCAAACTAACTCCATTTTCCTCACACCCCATTTGATAGCTAGGGAAACTGAGACTCAGAGAAGTTATATAAACCAGCCGAGATCATACTATTAGTGGTGAAACTTATGTGCAAACTCAGATTCTAAAGCTTATAACTGTTATTCTTTACTGTCTTAGATTAATTGAAAGAAAAATACCAAGACTAAATTTCATATGAAAAAGCAAGCATTTTGTTTTTGTGTGGCAGTCATATATGTGTGCATCTTTTTACATATATGTCACAAATATTTGTACATGAATGAATGAATGTGTGTATATCTATCTATATGACAGGTGATGATTTTTCCTAATCTTGCTGTGCTTCTCAGAAAACTACTGCCAATCCTACCTCAATAAATGCTCCTCAAATGCTCCTATTCCATTGGTTTTTACTCCTGTAAATATTTAATCTGATCTCTTTGGTTATTTGTGGCTTGTCCCTCCATTCCAGTTTCCAAGGCTGTTTCTTTATTGTAACTCCTTTTATTCTCAGCAGTGTCCCAGTTAGGACGATAAACTGTATAGTCACTACAGTTACCTGTACATATGTATAAAGTCTGCCCACATATCTGATGAGCATGTGTATCTCCACGAGGACTGTGTCTAGTTCATTTCAGAGAAGGCCCAGCCTGTAACAGTGTTAGTTCATACAGAATCTGGCTCCAAAGCTGAATTGAACAGTCACACCCCATCACCAGTGTCACATGATTTTCCACACCCACCTGTACCAAAGTATCCCCTTCACCTAGAATGCCTGTTCTCCTCCATATTAACCCCATCGTCTTCCAGATTCTGTCTCTTCTTGAAGTATTTCTCAATGTTCCCAAGCTAACTCTCTAGCACTTTATCTGAGCTTGTGTGTCCTGTTAGCTTTCTACATGGGCCTTTCAGGGTCTGCTCCAGTCTCCATCCTCCCATGCTTTCAGGGTCGGCCTCTGTCCTCACTTCCCACGACCCCCTCACAGCCTTTGTCACAGCTGTGCCCAACTCTTCACAGCAGCTGGTTAATGCCACTGCCCTCTGAGTGGGCCTTCCTGTTCCCATGCCTCAGGCCCGGAGCATTCTTTTACAAAGAGGTCAGGAGGCTGCACAGCCAGTGCTGGGCATATCTGTTTGTCTGGGAATACATTTCCCTGTTTAGGACTTGATGTGTCCTGCCTTGCTCTGCTTTAGCGTGCATATGTTATGTGGCCCTGGCCGACCCCGCTGCTCTGTTCCAGGCTGGGGGGGGGGGGGGGGGGGC
>NW_007730394.1:121395-148330 GCF_000696425.1 Galeopterus variegatus
TGGGGGGCGGGCCTTACCTGCAGCATGAGAAGGATGTGCGTGGGCCATCGCCCTGGTGGGTGCGGGGTGAGACTACTGGCTGGGGGACCGAGGCTCTCTACCGAAGATGGTCTTGCTCTGTCTCTTGTCTATATGACAAAACATTGTTCTGCCAGTGCCTGCGTGAGTCATGTCTTTCTTGGTGACACCAATACCTGCCGACCATGCAGTTAGTTGACATCCTGGAACTGCTGCTTTTGGTGGTAGGTGCTGTTATGCACTTTGCCATCCACCTTGCAGTGGGACTTCTCCCCTGGAGGTGTCACTGGATTGACAGAGACTGTTGGCCACCCTTCCCTATCCTCAGCTTCTTCATGTTTAAAATGAGAAAATCATACTTATCCCATCTGTGATATTAATAATCATAATAACAGCTAACACTTTTAAATGTTTTATACGTTATTATCCCCGTTCTACAGATAAGAGAACTGAGGCACAGAGGGTTTGAGTTGCCCAGGGTCGTTTAGCAGGGTAGTGAGAAAAGACATGTGCCTGGCATGCTAAGTAAATGGCTAAGTCACCGTGGTGGTGGTTATTGATTTTATTGTTACTCTTATTAAGATGGGCCTAGTAAAATCATGTGTAGATAGCATCACCCCCGCACACTCCTAACCTTGCTGTCTAAGCGTGCAGGGGCTCCAGGATATGGCTAGGGTGGCCATGGGATCTTTTCAAATGCCTCACTGCCTTTAGGAGTCTGTCCTGGCCAGTGTGGACCAGTATAGATATAATTTGGCTATAACTGGCTAAGACACTCTTCCCTAAAGCTCCTCAGGAGAACACTGGAATCGTTCCTCTTCCAAGAGTCTCTAGCTCTGGGCACTGGCTGGGAGGGCAGAAAGCCCATCCTTTGAAATGATCACTGGGATCCCAGAACTTTGGGAATTTTCTAGCTGTTTGGGGCTCTTTCAGAGTCTCCTTTGGGCAAGAAGAAAAGAGAAAATGTGGGTCAGGTCACAGTATCCTAGGGCTGCCGTAACAAAGTACCGCAAATTGAATCATTTAAACAACAGAAGTTTATCATCTTGCTCTTCTGGAGGCCAGAAACGTGAGATGGAGGAGTCAGCGGGGCCATGCTCCCTCTGAAGGCGCCAGGAAGGATCAGCTTCAGGCCTCTCCTGGCTCTTGGGGGTTGCTTGGCTTCCAGTCTTCACATGGCCTTCTCCCTGTGTGCATGTCTGCCTCTGTGTCCGAATTTCCCCTTTTTATGAGGACACGAGTCATACTGGATGAGGGCCCACTCCAGCATGACCTCATCTCCACTAATCGCATCTGCAAAGGCCCTGTCTCCAAACAAGGTCACGTTCTGAGCTACTGAGGATTAGGACTTCGACATAGAAAATTTACGGGGGGTGCACAGTTCTTCTCATAACAATATCAGACAAGGCAAGCTGAGAGCCCGCAGCCCAGCCCGGGCTGCAGTGCACAGACGGTGCCAGGGGCCCTCGGGCAGCGAGGACACAGTGGGGCTCAACTCTCTACAGTGGCCTGAACATGCAGACCTGACTACTACTCAAACCAACCGCAACATCCTCCCTGGGACAGCAGCATGAGGGAAAGCGTAGCAATAACTAAACTTCAAAACCCACCCAGGGAGGCAGCAGGGGAGAAGCGAAGAAATAAACGGCCCAGCTGCCGAGTAATTCACTGAGCGCGGCATCGTTGCCGGAGTCACGGTAACTGCAGTACTGGAAAAGTGAATTAAATGAGAACCCGCTAACGCGTTGTTAGCTCACTGTTAAAATGCAGAGTGACATTTACTTTAAAAATCATGTGCAAGTGGTTAACAAATGCTATTACAGCATTTGCAGAACTTTCCGCAGCTGCTCTTCCCTGAAAAGGCAGCGCAAAGCCACTGAGCAGACAGAGCTCAGCGACAGGGCCTGGAAGGCTGGCACCGGCACGGGCCAAGGGACACGACCCTGCAGGCTGGGTCTGAATGACTTAACCTTTATGACAATAGCATAGGTCAACACATATCACAGCCCACAGGGCAAAAAGGTATGTAAAAAAGAGAAAAAGTATTTAAAGGTAAAAAGGTATATAACTAAGATAACTGAATTTGAAAGCTCTGGTTTTTTCCATGTAGACTCATATGGCCAAGATGTCCGTTGTGCCTCAGTTTCTCCTTTTCCCTGAATATTACCGGGATTAATAGAGACCAAAGGCTTTTGAGGTTTTGAAGGGACACAATTTGGGGAAAACTGCTGTATGCATATAAACACATTGAGCAAGGTTTTGTACTTTACTTTCCGTATGCTCCAAAAGGATTCAAGAAAGGGGATCATTGTTTCTATAAAAGACAGAACAGTGCTGGCGTCCAGCAGCCACGTCAGTTTCTCAAAGGCCAGAGTCATTCAAAGCACATTCAGTAAACGGGAAGAAGGGCACCTCAGGATTTAACAGGGTCCCATGGATCAGGGATATGGAACCAGGATGAACTTCCTTATGTGACTAGTTGTGGGGTGAGATGAGATCAGAGAAGAGGACGAAGTTTGCTGCCTCTAGTGTGGGGTGGGAGGGAGCAGGCGGGAGGAGAGCCCTCGGGGGACTAAGGACCCCCACTGAGCCACAGGACCTCCGTGCTCACCTTCAGCTCTGCCTAACTCTCGCCTTCTGAATACAGAGGTATTGTGAGTACAGAGCAAGATAATCAGAGCAAAAGTGTTACAAAATGCAAAAGGCCCGGTGGATTTGAAAGGAACGGTAAACAGGTATACCTTCGACTTGATGATTTCCATTCCTTTGGGTATATTCCCAGTAGTGGGATAGCTGGATTGTATGGTAGATCTATCTTCAGCTGTTTGAGGAACCTCCAAACCATTTTCCATAGGGGTTGCACCATTTTGCATTCCCACCAACAATGTATGAGAGTTCCTGTTTCTCCGCATCCACGCCAGCATTTATCTTTTAGCGTCTTTTGGATTTTGGCCATCCTAACTGGGGTGAAATGATATCTCAGTGTGGTTTTGAAGGCATCAAGCCTATTCACTGGAGTCGGGACTCCCTCTTCAGCAAAGGGTGCTGGGATAACTGGATATCCATTTGCAGGAGATTGAAACTAGACCCATACCTCTCACCATGTACTAAAATCAACTCAAAATGGATCAAGGATTTAAATATACACCCCGAAACAATAAAACTTATTAAAGAAAACATAGGAGAAACCCTTCAGCAAATAGGGCTGGGCACAGACTTCATGAATATGACCCCAAAAGCATGGGCAACCAAAGGAAAAATAAACAAATGGGACTATATCAAACTAAAAAGCTTCTGCACAGCAAAAGAAACAATTAACAGAGCTAAAAGACAACCAACAGAGTGGGAGAAAATATTTGCAAAATACACATCCAACAAAGGACTAATATCCAGAATATATAAAGAACTCAAACAACTTTACAAGAAAAAAAACAAGCAACCCAATAAAAAAAATGGGCAAAAGAGCTAAGTAAGCATTTCTCTAAAGAAGATATGCAAATGGCCAACAGTCATATGAAAAAATGCTCAACATCACTCAGCATCCAGGAAATGCAAATCAAAACCACACTGAGATACCATCTCACCCCAGTTAGGATGGCAAAAATCCAAAAGACACCGAAAGATAAATGCTGGCGTGGCTGCGGAGAAAAAGGAACTCTCTTACACTGTTGGTGGGAATGCACAATGGTGCAACCCCTATGGAAAATGGTTTGGAGGTTCCTCAAACAGCTGAAGATAGACCTACCATACGACCCAGCTATCCCACTCCTGGGAATATATCCAAAGGAATGGAAATCATCAAGTCGAAGGTACACTTGTTTCCCAATGTTCATGTAATCGGAGGTGATTACAGATTACTGAATCTCTGCATCGAGCACCTCCTCCTGTCTGCTCTCCCTACTTTCTCACAAGGTTGTTCCTGCAGCTCAGGCAGCGTTTAATATTTCTAGGATTGTAGCTGCCCATGCTGGTGTAAATTAGACCACAGGAGACCCACTCTGCTCCTCAGACCAGAATGTCACTTAACTCTCCCAGGAGGCCCGAGGGGCCTCTGAGATGGCTCATGGTACCAGAGACTGTGGGCTGGACAGGGTGGACCTAGCCCCAAACCTCCCGTCAGCTAGCAGAGTACCTCAGGGAGACCTGAATCCCAGATCCACCCAGCTGGATCTGGCGGGAGTTCCCCATTTTCCATGCCCATCTTTTCTTCTTTTCTGTATGATAAGTAAATAGCTTTGAAGTAGTAACCCGGTTTTCTTGTTCGTTCATTTTTCTTGAGTGCAGGTCCTGGATGAGATCTTGGGAAAATACAGAATGAGCAAGAACCAGGTTACTGCTGCAAACTAGGCGAGGAAGAGAGGCAGGAGTAGAATAATCCCTGTGACCCTGAGTCGAAGGCCAAATGGAGGCCGAGACAGCCACAAGGGTTCTCCAGCCCAGCACGGCCTTGGCACCCCGGCCTGGTGGCCATGTGCACCACAGGACAGGAAGTAGGAGGAAGCAGCAGCAGTGCGCAGCCACCAGCCACCGAGGCTGAAGGGGACGATGGGTTTCCTGGCGGGGAGCAACGTGGGTGGATGACATAAGGACTCAATGCCCCCCTCCCTTGGAGCTTTCTAAGTGTCCTGGCTTTTCAGTGAATTCAGAGGCAGGGAGAGGAAGTGATAAAGTTTCCATCACTCCCGCAGGGTGCGATCAGAAAACAAAATTAATTACAGTTATGGACACATGAGGTCAGGTGTCTCGCACACTCAGGTTTGCAGACTGAGGTCGATTCAGGGTGCAGGCGACGGGCTCCCATCTTTATTCTCGTTGCTCTCTACCGATGTCTTCTCTTGGAACTAGGAAGATGTTGTGTTTACAGAATGAAAACATGAAACGCAGACAGGACCATGTAGGCCAGGGCAGAGGAATGGCCGATCGCGACAGCAGACAAGGCCACAAAACTGAACCCAGGGCTGCCCTCATGGAGGCGATGGCGTTTAAGGACGGCCAGTGCCAAGGGCCACTTTGCACTCTGCGGGGACTGTGCAGTGACTACCTGGTGACTGCCCGGGGAGTGGGCTGCTCTGTCCTCTCCCTCCTGCCATGTGCGGGGCCACTCTGGTGAACAGGGAAGGGTGTGGCCCTGACAAGGTGGGACACGGCCCCTCTGTCACTTGCAGCCTTGAGGAGAAAGGAGAGTGCCAGCTGTCTGTCTGGCTTCATTTGCCTGTTTCTCTCCCAAATAATGAAATGAGCCAGGAGCTTCCTGAGGTGATGTGGAGGGTCGCTGTGTGCTGGGGTGGGGTGGGGGGAGGAAGCCTGCCAGACCAGTCTGCAGCATTAAAACAGAAGGGAACACGATACAGATTTTATGGGAGATGCACTTTTTAGCTCAGGAAAAGTTAGGTGAGGCTGTTAAAAGGTGATTTCCTCCTCTGGGATAAAGGCACAAACACTTTATGAAGAAACAGGAAAAGATGCCAGCTGGGCTGAAGCAACTCTCAACTACTGAGCATTTCTCAGGCCACGTACAGAATCGTCCTAAGATGCCGACATTTGCTGGGGCACAGGCCAGGCAGCCAGGCCCTGCCGCTAAACACCAGTGAGGTGCAGAAGCTAATTATTGCCTTTTCCTCTCCGCTGTCATTAGAACCCTTCTGATTACAAATAAAGCAAGACTCTTCTCCTTTGTCATGGTTACCGGTTCCACGGATGGTTCTTACATCTGCCATCTCTACCATATTTTTAAATTAATTAATCAATTATCATCCCTGAGGCAAATATACAAACTCTTGGTTCTATTTTGAAGCAAGTTGACATACGAGGATTTTTTTTTAAGATATTGACATTATCAACAAATGCACAGAGTCCTTTAAATGAGCCTCTTCAGAGGCAGGGACGATCGGACTCTCCGACAGGTGGAGAAAGGGTTAAATACTTCACACAGGCCAGATGCTGCCACTCCTGCTACTCAGAATACAACTTGAACTACTCCGCAGAGTCTAGAAGGCCCTGCACAACCTGGGCCCTGACACCTCTCTAACCCCTTCCACTAGTTCTCTTCCTCTTCTTCATTCATTCACTCACTCATTCATCAAATGTTTTTGAGTATCTTCTATGCTCTGGTTCAGTATTAGGCACATGGAATATATCAACAAACAAAATAAAGATATTTGCACTAAGGAGCTTACACTTTGTGTGTGGGTGGTACAGGTATTGGTCATTACACACGATGAGTAATTAAATGTTATAGAATGTTAGAAGATGATGACTGCTATGGAAAAAATAAAGCAGAGCAGGCGAGAGTAGGTGCAAAGGATGGGGGCGCAGGGGAGTGCTGTTTAAAGTAGGGTGGTCAGGGTAAGCCTCCTCTAGACAGTGACCTTTGAGCTAAGGCTTGCAGGGGGTGAAGGAGTGAGCCATGAAGGCAGCAGGAGGTCGAGTCCTCCAGGCAAGGCGAGCAGCCGGTGCAGAGGCGGGAAGGCAGGGACAAGCTTGCCTCATTGGAGGAAGAGCACGGGGGCCATGTGGCCAGAGCAGAGTGAGACAGGAAACGAGGTAGGAGAAGAAGTCAAAGTGGCCACACGGGGATCGCGTGGTGCTCTGTGCACTGGGTAAGGACTTCACCTCTTACTCTGTGGAAGGTGGGGAGTCAGTACAATGTTTTGACCAGAGGAATGAGGTGCTCTAACTTATTTTTAAAAGGTCTGTTTGGTGAGTTGGGAATAGACTGTAGAGAGGAAGGAAGGAGCAGGGTGTCTAATCAGGAGGTAATTGCAACACCTAGGACATGGTAACTTTAAGGGTCACAGCGGTGGCGGTGGCAAGTGGTGGCTGTATTCATGGTATATTTTGAAAGGCCAATGTATTAGTTTCCTAGGGCTGCCACATCAAATTGCCACAACTTGGTGGATTAAAACAACATAAATCTATTCTCTCAAGTTCAGGAGGCTAGAAGTACCAAATCAAGGTGTCAGTGGGCGTCAGCATACTTGGTTCCTTCTAGAAGCTCTGAAAGAGAAGCCGTCCCATGCCGCTCACCTGGCTTCTGGTGACTGCGGCCCATCCTTGGTGTTCCTTGAATTGTGGCAGCATACCACAATCCCTGCCCCATCTTCACATTCCTCCTTCTCGTGTCCCTGGGGGTCTTCTCCTCTTCTCATTAGGACACCAGTCATTGGATTTAATGCCCACCCTAATCCAGCACGATCTCATCTCTATTCTCAGCTAATCACATCTACAAAGACTATTTCCAAGTAACATCACATTCTGAGGTTCTATTTTGGGTTTTTTGTTGGTTTGTTTTTTCCTCCTTGCTCCAACTCTGTGAGGTTCTGTTTTGGAGGGGACACTATTCAACCCACCACAGGCAGCCAAGAGAGTTTCCAAACAGGATGAGTGAGAGGTGTGAGACAGAGAGCAATCAAAGAGGATCCAAGGTTTTCAGCTAAGCAACTGTAAACATGGAGTTGCCATTTGCTGAGAGGGCCTGATTGCGGGAGGGGCAGATTTGCAGTAGGGGTGGCATAAAGAGTTTTGTGTGGGGCATGTTCAGTTTAGACATCCAAGGGGAGATGTCACGTAGGCCACTGGATATGCAAGTCTCCCTGAAATGTCTCATCTTGGTGTCATCGTGGGCTTATTTCACGTGGAACATTTCAACACTCTTTATGTTTTGAGAAACCAAAAGTACAAGATGTCTTTAGAATGCCCTGCAGGTCAGGCCAGCCTCTGCCTCTTTCACCCACTGCCAAGTTTACCCATGAAATTTAGCACCATTGCCGCGGCCACTTTCAAGTTCTGCCATTTACGGTGTGGCATCAAGCAAGTGACTATAACCTTATGCTCAGTTTCCTCATTTGTAAAATCGGGATGAAAATAATGCCCATCTTAGAGTAGTGTTGTAAGACTTAGATAATTAATATAATATAATATAATATAATATAATATAATATAATATAATATAATATAATATAATATAACATAACATAATATAAATATAATATACATAATATAATTAATATAATATAAAAGTAAAGTGCTGGGGGCACTAAATAAAAGGCTATCTAGGATTATACTCTCTGACAGTAGGGACATCTGGTCTTTTCTGACTCCTGCACTGCCAGAGGGTGTGCCTGGCCATTTTTACCTCCAGAACTCACCCTGTTTTGTGGGCCTGTCTGATTTCCAAGTGGAGGTAGAATAAATGTCTTGGGCATACAGGGAGGGGCCATTTGTAGCAAAGCCTCACAGGGGCAGGGTCCCAGCAGGTGGTCTGCCCAAATGAGGGTTTTGAAGAGGGGTTAATTTACAAAGAGACTAATCACAAAGGTATGGATGGGTTGTGGGGACTACTGCAGACACCCTGAGAATCAAGAGTTAGCTGTGGCAGAACTGTCACCACTCCCACGATCAAAAGGATGAGAGGAGGGAGAAGTTACTGGAATCTTGAAGAAAGAAGAGTCCTATAGAGTTGCCTCCTTGAGAGGAGACTTGACCTTCTGCAGAGGTGACTCAAAGGAACTGGGAGAGTTCATAGTGTGGCCTCCTTCCCTCAATTGACTCTAGTACTGTGGTCGAGGGAAACCGCCTGGGCACTGAGGACACTGGAGACCAGGGCTGCAGTCTCTAGAGGGGCAGAGAGCAGGCTGAGATGGAGAAGGGCAATACTAGCTGTTCAGCGTGGGCTTTCGCTGGGTACCATAAACCCAGTGTCTGGGTTCCCCAAGCCCCTGGCCCCTTCAATCCTGGGAATTGAACAGCCCAGTCTTTGTGCTTCTGCATAATGTGATTTTGGTCTTTCTCTCCTCTAATATTAATTTTAGCAAAAGGCAGCAAAGGACTGAGGAGTTGTGCATGTGGAAGCAGGAGGACCCCCGCCCACCCCCAGCCCCTTGGTCCTGTCTGTCTCCAGCAATCTGTGCTGTTACTCACAGTACAATGGCCTCCTGGGGACAGTGCCAGCCTTGCTTTTTTAATATAGTTCTAATTGTGTTCAAACGCAAGTGTACTAGTGTCTTTGGACCAGCTGCTCAACCCCTCTGAGCCACAGTTTTCTCATCTGTAAACTTGTGGTGACAATACCAAACTCACAAGGTTGTGGTGAGGATTAGAAGTCAATGTGGAAGTCAGTTAACACAGCGTCTGCTCGGGAAGAGGCATCTCTGCAGAGCAGTGGCAGTGGCAAAGGACAAGCCTAGAATTGGGGAGCATCACAGTTCAACAGCTGAATCCTGCTGTATGTCAGGACACATCATCACAACTCAGAAGTGAACACCTCAAATACAAAATTACAGATTCTTGACTTGTGAAGTTACCTACATGAAGTCACTTTGCAGGTATTAGTTGGATTAAGATATAGAATAAACGATATTGCAAAAATAGGATATACTCTGCACCATTCCCTTTGGAGAGGGCACGAACCCAAATGCTAAATTAGGAAGAACACAGATTAGGACTTCTGGACCTCTCTAGTATCCCAGTGCATATTTTATTCAAGGCTGTAAACTTGCCTATGTTAATAGCATGGGAAAATTTAACTTTAAATTTAATGTTCTTCCTGTAATCATTTTGAAATGGGATTAAAAATAATAATTGAGATAATATTTTATTAATTAATTAATTAATTAATTAATTAATTAACTTATTTTTTCTGACCGGTAAGGGGGTCGCAACCCTTGGCACAGTGTTGTCTGCACCACACTCAGCCAGTGAGCGCACCAGCCATCCCTATATAGGATCTGAACCCATGGCCTCGGCGTTACCAGCGCCGCACTCTCCTGAGTGAAACACGGGGCCAGCCAGAGATAATATTTTAATTGATTGTGACAAACTTTCATTTTCTCTAAATTGCATTCATAAAAATCTCAGACTTAACTGTATTCCTTCCATCTGTATCCAGCACAGGTGCTGAACATCCTTCTCAGAAATGCAGTTGCCTGGGTGCATCTAAGAGAACATGATTGTGTCCACCAGGAAGAGAAATCCTGCCCTGGGCTTCTCTTTCCTCTCTCTCCTCCTCGTGCCTTATTGTTATCACTGGAAAAGAAGATTTCTTCTTGACAGCTCTTCATGTCAGTCAAAAGTCTAGGTCAGACACTTATCAATTGACCCAGTGTTAAAAGTAGACACTCATTTCAGCATCTGTCAATAGTCTCTTTTGATCCATTTAGACCAGAGCCGGCATCCTTGCAGTGATTTATATGGATGCGTGCATAGACTTTTAAAGACAGGGAAACATTTCTAGAACTCTAGAAATCAGCTGGCATGTGTGCTGCTGCTTCTGTTGCTCTCAAACAAAACCCTAAAGGAAAGATTATGCCTGGGGAACAGTCCCTGAGACCTTCAAAGATCCTGACTACAGTGTCTGACTACGCAGCTGAGCATTCCCTAAGGTCTGGGTATGGAAGGCTGGACTTCATTCTGCAAATCTTGCTTGTAGAGCTTGTGGTCTCACTCTCAGCAGACTAGGAAGGCCTCCACCAAGTTAGCTGAGCTAGTTCTTGAGTTACTAGGCTGTGGAGCTGCGTTTCCAGGGGATGGAAGGCACAGCTAACCTATACACTCCCTTGGGAAGGTGTGCAGAACTGTAGGAGGCAGGGCCAGTGCGGGGTGTCCCTCTGGACGAGTTGAGCCTGCTCTCCCCTCCAATTTGGCAAAGCATCAAGAGAGACTTCCCCCTCCTGCTCAGGTGTCTTTTCACCTCAACACCCCCTCCGGGTTCCTAGCAGGGATGATGCACATTTTTCTTTCCCAGGTGTTTGTCACAAGGCTGCCAATCCCTCCTACTTGTGAGACAGGAAAAGAAATGCGAACATGTAAGAAATTCAGAGGGGCCGAGGAAATTTTCCTGACACACTCCTGCTGTGACACCACGGCAGCTGAAGCAGGCCTGTCACTGGGCTGTCAACCTTTAACCTCCCCCAGACGTATTTTGAAATGACGTGAAAAGAATGGCTGTGCTCCTTCCAGCTCTGCATGTCTGTCCTTGATGTCAGTCAAAAGTAGTTAACTGGAACCCACGGCGCCTTTTAAAAAAGCCTCCACAAAATATCAGTAATGACTTTAGTTAGGAAGACTAGCTCTTGTCAAGTAATGACTTTTTGACAGAAGGTACTGTTTACCTAGGCAACGTTCTCTTACTTGCATTTTAATGAGCCTAATTAATAATAAGTTAGGAGTCCTCAGCTATTTCTTCACAGCTGGACCATATGCACTAATTACACTGAATGTGCAAACCTAAAATAATCCATTTAGTCAGAAGAAATAGCTTAAATATAGAGAAAACCTTGATTTATGTACATGTTTTATTCATCCCATCATGATGTCAATTGTGATATCACAACAATTTGCAAATAATTAAGGCAAACATTACCTCTAAAATGGGGGTTTTCTTTGTGTTTGGGGGTTGAAGTTTTCATTTGTGAAAGTTTTAGGTATTTGCATGAGGAACTGACTAATAGACTTGCTTAGTGCATCCTATGGCTAACAAACCAGAATAGTTCTCAGGTTGAAGGATAAATACCAGAGGTAGTGAAAGGTAATCGTTTAACAGAACTATTTCACTTATAACCAACAACCTCCAAAGGGCCATTTTGGAGATTATGAAAGTCCTTTATGTATTATATAAAGCATGTTTTTATGAACTTCCCTTAATATGAAGATCCTAGTTAGTTTTGTGCTATCCTCATTACAATTTAGGAACTAAAATAAGTATTTGGAATCGGGGCAAGACCCTCACCTCCAAAGAAGGCAAAATATCAGGTCACCAGACAAAGTCTTCAAGGGTGACAGGACATCTCTGTCCACCCCCCTCAATCTGGCTTGCAAAAGTGCAGGGTGCCCCATGGAAAAGTGCAAGGAAACCTACTGTCCCAGACAGAGTTCAGTTCTATCAGCAACTGGACCAGAGCTATTAAAACTTTAATGTGATTATTTGATTCTTTGAGGCATGTATTGGGACTGCCACAAGGATCCAATGAGCCAAGGTGCTGCTGTTAAAGGAAAGATAATCTGTGATATAATGTATCATTGATTCCTTGAGCACAGAGTCAGTTATTAATTTTTTTCAAAATAAATCATGCAGTTTAGCTTTTAGGTTGTGGAAAGATCTTGGAGGAAATGTCATGAGGAATGCTTCAGTGAAGGTGTGGCTTGGAATCCCTACTGAGATTCTTCCAGAAGCCACACTGAAAACTCGAGCACTAAGTCTGCTAACTACGTGAAATGGAACAGAGGAGATTCCAGCATCAGGGCTGTATTAGGAAGCTTTGTTCTCAGAGTGACTTTTGGACTTCACCAGGTCCCCAACCACCCATGTTTTAACAAGACACAGTTCAAAGCAGTCAGAGACAATTTGAGCTAATTGGTTGATTCAGCAAGAAACCTGGAAAAGGTGGTGCCGAGGTTGGAGGCATCAGGCTGGCAGGGTTAGCAGATGCTCTCCAGAAAGGGCCTCAGAGTGGAGGTGCACCCTGCCAGGCGCCATATGTGTGACGGACATGACGGAGAGCACAGGATGCCTGGGCGAAGGTGACAGCCTGGCTCTCATTTGCAGAGAAAGAAACTTCCCTTGGAGTAGACACAAGTGAAACAATGTCCAGAGAGTGGACGCGTTTTCAGGCTGCTGGCCACTTGGCAGAGTTTTCCCTGCTGCCATCTCCTCCCCCGAGGGGGCACAACCTACACTATTTTCCATGACATGACACCTGTCCCATTTGTCCTCCAAGTCTCTCCAAGACAGCAGAGGAGGAATTACGGAATGCAGAGACACGGCCACCAGAATCACTTGTGAGCACAGTGCAGGCACGTTCTCTCCTCAGTCCTGACATTGTCCCAGCTGAGGTGAACGTGCAGTGTGTCGACGTGGAGCGGGACTCAAACTCACGTCTTCCCAGCTCCGCTGCCAGTGCTGGTGTCACCGCCTTCTTGAGTTTAAGCCAAAAAAACTTGAGAGATCACAGTGTGTTATGTTGAAAACTGCCATTCCTCTCTCATGGGACAGATGTCATTCTCTGAGGACATTTGCTGGTCCCCAAATATACCCCAAACTTCCCCCTCTGTCTCTTCTGGGAACTTCTCTTCATCCCCACCCCTCTCACCCAGTCTCTGCATTGAAAACCTACTGTTTGACACCCCATTCTTGAAAATTTGTCCTACTTTTCCATAGACTTGTGTCATCTGAGGGCGGGCAGGCGGATGGAGGTCAGATATGTGTCTTTGAGGATCGAACTCACCAAAAGACCTTCAGGACCTTGCTGGATGTGGCTTCCAAGCAGAAACCATTGTTGTCTTATTTATCCTCCCTCACCACAGTCAGAAAACATGTACCAAGTCCTGTGTGATTGTGGAGGAAGGGGATGGCAGAGAAGTCTGAGAGGCACGTTCTCTGACACTAGGAGCTCACGGTTTTCACATCGGATGAGATAGGATGGTGTGGGAGTTAGTCACCAGTCATCTCAAAGAGAACATGGCTATTACTACTGCAGATGACTGGACACTGGAAACACCAAGTGAGTCATCATTTCCCCTGTTCAGCATTGACCTGTATCATGGAAACTGTCTATCACATTTAGGCTTACAAATTCCCAATTAGAAAATGCTTGTTTTATTAAAGTACCCCACGGTACTTTTCAAGGTAACAGAGCTCGTAAAAATGAATGGATGGGCTGAATACTATTTACTGAGATGAAAAGCTGGCAGTCTGAAAGCCCTGGCACCCAATGCTGCTACCCCTGATCCCCTCCTGCCCAGTCTCCAGCACCAGCTTCTCATCTAGCTGTCCCCAGCCTGTGGGGTCAGCCTCAAATAGCCCCAGGGTAAGTGTTAACTTGGCCCAGTTGTGAGATCGGCACACACAGAGAAAGAAATTAATCTGAGATTGAGCCCAAACTGGAATTTTGTCCTCATTAATTAAGGCAGGAGGTCTCAGGATGAGACTTGATTTTGATTGACACCAGGCTGGAGTTTGCACTCTGGACCCTCACCTTTGGGCCAGCCAGAGCAGCATGATCCTTCAGAATCCAGATGAGAACATGACCTTGGATATCTTCAGAGAATTTTCTAGTCCCCAAATGGATCCTGAGCTCCCCCTCCCTGCCTTTACTCTGGCTGTTCCTTTTTCTGGGTATTTCTCTCAACCCTCACCCCCAATTGCCCAATTTTTTATTTGAAACCTACCCTTTCAGACCCACATTTAATCCTATTTCTCATCCACAATCCTTCCTGGTTTTTTAGTTGCAAATGTAAATTCATTTTGAATGATGTCTCTTTGTTTCTGTCTCTTTTATAGCCCATTTCCTATGGTATTAGCTTGCTTTTTCTGCCGTGACAAATGACCCCAAATATAACTGCTTAAAACAACACACATTTATTATTATCTCACAGCTCTGTAGGTCAGAAGTCTGCACAGTGTGGCTCATTTGGGTTCTTGCTTATGGCCTCACTGGATGAAAGTCAAGGTATCTTCCAGGGCTGCTGCTGTCACCTGGGACTCAGGTCCTCTTCCGAGCTCATTGATTGTTGACAGAATTCATTTTCTTCTCACAGTTGCCACATGTCCCCCTCCACCTTCAAGCCAGCAACAGTGTCACGTCCTTCTTGAGCTTCACACCCCCCTGACATCCCCTTCTGCTGCATCTCTAAGCGGGAAAATTCCCGCTTTTAAGAGCTCATGACATTACTTTGGGCTGGCCAAGGTAATCCAGGATAATCTTCCAATCTTAAAGTCCCTAATTAGTGACCTCGATTTCAAATTCCTTTTGCCATGCAACATTATGTACTCATGGACACAATCCCAGAGGATGGAGGTTATGGGGGCCAAAATTCTGCCTATCACACCATCACGTAGCCCCTAACACTATGCTAGCTCAGAGAAGGTGACAGTGAACTGCTGTGGAAAAGCTTGGATTCCCACTGCCCCACTTATGTGGCTGTCCTGGAAAAGGGCATTCAGATTCTGAAGTGTGTCCCTCAGAGGTCCCTAAATGTCTGGGTGCGATCCCAGAAGATTTTAGAATTTCCTAAGTATGAACTAAAGGAATCTTTTACGAAGGCACATAAGGCCTCAATTTGAATCCAGTTCAACTTCTATATAGCCACAAGCTTTCAGGTTTGGGACCTCCTATAGTCTCTGTCTTACCCACAGATTATAAGGATCATGCGTGGTCACATAGACAAAAGCATCTGAAAACACTAACAGCACCACACAAATACAGGCATAGTTTCCTGTTGCTGCTGTAACAAATTACTGCAAATATAGTGGCCTAACAGCACATATTTATTATATTACAGTTATTAAGGTCAGAAGCCCAAATTAGTTCTCATTGGGCTAAAATCTGGCAGCTCTAGAGAAGAATCTTTCCTTGCCGTCTCCAGCCTCTAGAGGTTGCCCACATTCCTTGCATCACGACACCCTTTTCTTTTCAAAGCCAGCGATGGACGGTAGAGTCTTTCACACATCACAATGCTGTGAAACTGACTCTTCTGCCTCCAGCTTCCATTTATAAGGATCCCTGTGATGACACTGAGTCCACCCAGATGATCCAGGATAATCTCCCGATATTAAGGTCAGCTGATAAGAAACTTAATTCCACCTGCAACTTTAGTTCCCCTTCGCCATGTAACATAACACAGTCATGGGTTCTGAGGAGCAAGCCATGGACATCTCTCAGGGGCCATTATTCTACCTACCACAACGATCATGAGAACAAATCAGCACTCACCTCCTTTAAGACTGGTGTGCCTATCTGGCCCAGGCTTAGGGCTGGAACTGCTACTACAAGTTTAATAAACTACTGCTAGTAACGTTTTATTTTGTGGCTCCACTTCCAATCCCCTGTCCTGTGGACAGGCCATAATGAGAGCTGCTTTGCTAGTTTTCTACCCTAGGAGTCACAGTGTGTCTTCTTGAGGATCATTCTGTCTCTGTGCCTCTAAGTCTCTCTACGGTTGCTGGAGTCTCACCAAATGGTACCCTCAGTGATACCCTTTTCCTGCAACCTCCTTTTTTTCTTTCTTTTTCTTTTTTTTACCAGTAAGGGGATTGCAACCCTAAGCACGGTGTAGTCTGCACCACGCTCAGCCAGTGAGCACACCAGCCATCCCTATATAGGATCCAAACCCACGGCCTCAGTGCTACCAGCACCGCACTCTCCCGAGTGAGCCACGGGGCTGGCCCTGCAACCTCCTTCTCTGGGAGTTAGCTTCAGATTATTCCGGCTACCCTGGCTCTATTCTCTCCATTTTCTCCACATAGTTTTCATAGGTTCTATCTAACGTCCTTACCAAGCTATAGAGTACAAATCCTTTGGCTTCAATTGTTCATTCACTAAAACATCTATTGAGAGTCTACCACATGCCATGCTAGCACTCACAGTCGACAGTTACATCTAGACCCTCTTTAGACTACTCTTAAAATATACTGTTGATTCTCATTATTTGCAGCAGCTATATTCTATAAAGTCATCGTGAACACTGACTTAGCAAATACTACTGAACCTGTGCTCCTGGGGGAAATGCAGGACTAGGTTCCTGTGGGCCTCTGGTCACTGATCAATACCTAACCTTGTTTTCTGTTTCTGCTTAAAGACATTTTATTTAATATATATTGTTGATGTGTTAACATTGAACTCAGCCAACAGCACTATAACCCACGCCAGAACAAAGCTTAACTGACACATGTGTTTTCTGTATAAGGCACGTCACAGCCTCTTTTGCTTAGGGACACCAGACAGCACTTCAGTGCTATGTTTGGGATCTGTTTTCAAAAGCAAAACCACCAACAAAAAGCACAAAAACATGAAAAAGGTGGCACTAAACAGAGCACAAAAAGAACACTTGTGCATAGCATCCCAGGAAGGCAGAGCATCGTATTGTTCAGCCTTAGCTGGGAAAGTGCACGTCAGGTAAATCAAATTTTCCACAGCTCTCTACACCTCCTCTAATAACCAGGAAAGCACCACAAGCATTGATGTGGGGGTTACAAATAAATTCTAGAGAGCAGGCAAATTCACAAATATGAAATCTGCGAATACTGAGGATGGATCTATTAAAAAGGTCTGCTTGAAAAATCAATTAAGAGGCAATATTGCTGCAGGTCCTCCAACTGTAATAGCTCTTTTTTTTTTTTTTAAAGCAGTACTAAAGAGTATCATTTGTGTTTATACAGGAGGAAACCTTTTCAGAGGCAGAGTTAAGCTTGCTGGAGACTTGGGTGCAGCAGTATTCACCTGGATATCTTAAAGCTATTGATTACTTGTCTAATCTATATCATTTCTTTTGGGCTCCTTAGACAAATTGAGCTGTTTTGCTATTTGATCTGCCCTCAATTATGCATTTTAAATCCTCATTCATTTAGCCTCTCCCAATGCCAGAGGTCCTTGAGTTGGATGTAACCAGTCTCTGCTTTCTCAGGGCAGGTCTGTTGGAGGAGCTTGGACCTGTTTACCTACCTGATGTCTTTCCCAGTGGATGAGCCACGGTCAAGTGATCTCCAGAGGGGAACATGC
Organism: Galeopterus variegatus; assembly: GCF_000696425.1. Taxonomy (NCBI): domain Eukaryota; kingdom Metazoa; phylum Chordata; class Mammalia; order Dermoptera; family Cynocephalidae; genus Galeopterus; species Galeopterus variegatus. The sequence continues at coordinate 138,906 of NW_007730394.1, forward strand.
CTCAGTAGAAGGGTGAGTAAACCCAGCTTGTCTTGGGTTGGGCTTTTTAAGTATGATGCTCAATTATTCTATTTCTGCATGTGTGAAATGGGGATAATGATTGTATTAGTCCATTTCTGTTGCTTGCTAATAACAAAATACCTGAAACTAGGTGATTTATAAAGAAAACAAAATTTATTCTTACAGTTTCTGAGACTGGAAAGTCCAAAATCTATCTGGTGGTGGTGACAGTGACCCAGGGGTCTCACATTGCAAGAGAGCAGAGCAGAGAGAGACAGACAGACAGACTTTCTTTTCTCTTCTTCTAAAGCTTTCTGAACCTCGCTCCTGACCACCATTATTAATCCATTCACTACTGCATGGTCCTACAATCCAATCACCTCCTCAAAGCTCCACCTTTCAATTACCATAATAGGATACCCTCTTAACAGTCATAGTGGGGGGCAAATTTCTAACACATAAAACTTGGGGGACACAACTCAAGCTTCAGTGAGTTTTGGGGACATAATTCAATCCACTACAATGGTAATGCCCTTATCTCCTCATGGGGCTGCTCTTCTCTGACTGGAATCAGAGCATGTTGGAGGAACTTATAAACTGTAAACAAATATTAAGATTATTATAACTTATTTGCACTCTTTGCTTCTTTTTTTCCTCTTCTCTTCTCTCCATCTCAGGCTTTTCACCCTTAGAAAAATAGCTAAAACTCTTATAACCTCATGAGATTATTTGTGAATGGATCTAGCAAACTGAAGTAAATATATACCTTCTGACTAAACCAGAAGTTTGGGGATTTTTCTTTCCCTTTTATTGTACCCAAGTAATGAATATTGTCTAGGTCTTGACTTCTTTTTACTTATTTGTCAAAAACCAAGCTCTTAGCTTCTATAAGTTAAAAGCAGTGCTCCTTTCACAACAGCATTTAACAAAATGACAATCAAGCAAAGCATTTGTCACCAGTGAGCAGTCATCAAACACTCACAGCGGGCCAGGCCCATGCCCCACACTGACCAGACAGTAAAGAAATGCTACATCATGGCCCTTAACTTTGAAGACACCACATAGATAAAATATTTTCAGAAAAGTTGCAAATGATTTTTAATTGCCAACTAATTTTATTTCTAAAAAACTGGTGTAGGCAAAGGCAAATCATTTAAGTGACATGTTTGGTGCTTAGAGAACTCTTGATAACTTTTCATAGCGAGTATTTATCAACCAGGGAGCCAGAAAGCACACCTTCCCTCCAGGTGTTTCCTAAGGACAGCGTGGGGCTGAGAGGAACATAAGTATTGGAGTCAGACAGACGTGGACTTGAACCCCAAGTCTCCCACTTAACTCTGAGCTCAGATTAGTTACTCAACCTCTTGAGCTTTAGGTAACTCATGTATCAGCTGGAGATAATTGGATCTCCTTCAGTAGGTTTTGTGAGGAGTAAATATAATTTTGTATGTGATGGCTCTGAGCCTAGTGACCAGTACATAGGAGATGACCAAATAAGTGGTCGTCTCCCTCTCTCTGTGAGCCCCCAGTGGACCACTCAGACTAGATTTGTTCACATGGCCATACTCACTCACTGCACATTTTAATGTAATAGGCCCTGTACTGAGTGTTGGAAATAAAGATAACACGATGCATACATTCTACCCTAAAGGAGCTCAAAACCTAGCAAATGTAATCAATGGACAGGTCACATGCATTGCATATTATAAAACTTTATTCAGAGAGGAATATTCTTCAGAGAGCCGATTTCAGAACCCCTCACCTCAGTCTTTCTCCGCAGAGACTGTACGGCAAAGGCAGAAGTTTTGTGTTCGTTTATTTGTTTTTCCACTGAGATCTGTTTTGAAAAACCTACTGAGTTCTGCCAGAAGAAACTCATGACATGTTGTAAGCTTAATTATGTTCAATTCATTAACACAATTAGAGCTGTGAACAAATTTATTGACACAGCCAGAATCACTTAGTAACAGGCAGTAAGTCATAGATTTAAAAACTCATTCTTGTGGGCCTCTAAACTCTGGGAATGAGAAATGGGAAATTCATCTTTAGTTCCTTGGAGCTGTTCTAAGAGACCTGACCAGAGGTTGCCACTAATAATTCATTGCAGGAATCGTTCGTATTGAAAGAATGGTTCGTATGTCCCTTGGAACATAAATCGAACCCCTTTAAATACTACTTTTCATTTTAACATCGTAAGTGATACAAAGGGAAAGATATGGTGAACATGGATTTAATTTCAGCTTAGCTGAGCTGGCCTCTCTCACACACGGGGATGGAAACTCACTTTTGCTTTTCTAGTGAAGGCCGAAGGGTTACTGTAGGTTGAGAAGAACCTAATGATCAATTGCCTTTCCTTCTGGATTAATCCTTTCCATGTAAATTGCTATCCTTCCTCCAGGGTTGATTTGCACAAACAAATGGTGAGGAAATTTGATGTACATATATGGAGCAATATTCCCAAAGGAAGACTAGGAGCGGAGATAGTTTTAGGACTACTCTTTTAGATGAGAGTCAATCGGTCATTCTCCAGGCAAAGAATTTTTAAAGAGCCTCCATAAAATACCAAGTTGTTGTTTTACTAATAAGTTAATGAAAGAAAAGCTTTTTTAAAAAACCATATATAATTAGCAAATTTTTACAGCCAGAATTGTCTACTTCTCTGAGCAATCCCTAGTTGACATAATTCCATTGGCAACTTGACTCTCAAAGTTTCATGCACATATTTTTGATAATCCAGGCTAGGGTAGATCCCTCACAGATCATCTACCTGAGTTTACCAATCTTTTTCAAATGTGGGCTTATTTCTAACACTAAGAAGTGATTAGGTCTACAGGCCCTTAAGCAGACTGCCTGGGTTTGAATCTTGCACTTGGCCAACTTGGTAACTAGTCTGACCTTGAGCATGTTTTTAGTGTTTCTGTGCCTTAGCTTTTGCATCTATAAAAATGACAATAATAATTATGTCTCTTACAGATATTTTCTTTAAATTTAAATATGTGAAGAAAAAAAAGCACCTTAGAATAGCAGCTGCCACTATTTTAAGCACTCACAAAATGGTAGTAATTATCCTATGTACAGCCTATCATCAACCCCACCCCACCCCCATCCAGTGGGTCTTATAATTTAAGTTGTTGCTTCCCCAGGCCTGATAACAAACCTGAGGCTCTTGTGTTACTTCTCAAGTTTTCTTTGTTGCGTATCAGACAAATTCTTTGCATGTACAGCAAGCTCACCACCTTTGCAAAATAAGAGATTTTTAATTGAAAAAAAATCTGTATTTTATTCCTCTTCTAATAAAGTCTTAAAAATTTCAGCTGACATGCAGTGCAGTTTATTAAAGAGATGGGAAATAGAAGTTAGATATGTGGCCTTAGAAATTCAGAGACATAACCTGGAAAATGAACCAGACACACAGTAATATAAAGCCATGTTTGTAGCAGAATCTGAGTAAGAAGAAAAACAAACAAACAAACAAACAAACAAACAAACACAGGAGACACTAAACATGGGTAAAAAGCAAGTTGTTGGGTTTTCACTATAAGGTGTTTTTGAGTCTCCCAATGCGGTGGGAAGTAGATGTTCAATGAGACAAAAGTCAGCCGGTACCTCCATCCTTTGTGTATGTGGTACCCATCTGAAGCTGAACACTGAATGGTAAGACAAGTAAAGTAGAAAATACCTGTACTTCAGGAGCAGACAGGTGCCATCATAATAGAGAAAATTCAACAGAGATCAATAAAAATGATTAAGGGACTCAATTGATTTTTGAGAAAAGATTAAGAAAAATAAATGTGCAGCTTGACACATAGCCAAGGAGGAAGATAACTGGGTGGTCAAATGAGGTATGTAAGATGCTATTGAGAGAGCGTTCTCTGGGAGTGTGGAAACAAATTCCCTAACATGGTCTTCCCTAAGAAGTGGCAGAAATCCTTGACACCGGAAGTACTGATGGCTCAAGTGGCCAGATACTTCTGTAACTTTGGTGGCAGGCAGTAGAAGTGGACAAGACAATCACATGTGTCTTTTTTCTGTGTGATTTTACTAAGTCCTGGGAACAAGAGAATGTATGATAGTAGAATTATGATTTCAACCAAGCTCCTATTTTCAGGTTGGTTTCATTGCAGGAGAGGATTAACCTATTTCAGACCACATAATTAAGATTAAGGAAAAAGGAATAACTATAGCATCCAACTTGATACTTCTCTGCCCTTAGAATAAATACATATACACTGTATGTGTATGTATAAACACATCTGTATTATAAATATCTACATATGAAAAAGATAGGTATACGGCACACACACATACTAGTGTGCTTCTAAAAGCTCATGGAAAGATTTGTATTATCTCCCAATTTTATTTTTCCACCATTTTAAGAATTGTTCTTATGTCCCTTGGAACATAAATTGAAATAAGATTGAAAGATAGCACAAATCTTTTCATGAACTCTTTGAAGTACCCTCGTATGAGTATATATAAATATATCAATTAAAATGTTTGTATTTAGTGATGCACCACATTTGCAAATTGGATTGGATGATGATGGAGGCCCTTAGTGAATTACCTCTGTCCTTTGTTCTGGCAGTTTCCAGAAATGGCTCCTCGGCCAAGTATGAATCATCTTTTTCTGGCACTGGAAAAGCCATTTTCAGCAGAGCCACATTGCAGGGTCATTATTCTTAAGGCTGCATTACAGGGCATCAGAGGAAATGACATAATCCAACTCAATTCACAAAGAGTGGCAAGTGGGAGAGGCCTAAGGCTACACGATTCCATCTATATATTCTTTCAAAAGTCACAAAACTTAATGCAGTCCCTTAGGGAAGAAGGATAAATAGGGGGAAATGGCCAGAGATATGCTCTTCTGGTATAAAACTCCCTTAATAAATTTACTGTAATAATGAATGTATACAATGTACATATAATATTATACCACACTTTTATTTATATTACCAAAAAAAAAACCCTACGTTCAATGTTTTGCTGCCATTTTTCACACTTTCCACATAGTGTATGAGACGCTTTAATAATAAAATGCATAGAGAGTAAAATGACTGGGAAAAAAATGTCCAGCAGAAATGTTGACCTACGTATTTCTTATGATGGAACCTCACACTTGTCTGGCGATACTTAGATTTACTTTCCACATTATTGGAAGGATGCAGGGGTTAATGTGACATCTTTTCACTGCTCGAGGACTGAAAGAAAATTTGATTTCCCTTTCAAGTGAACTGTGTGTTGGACTCCACTGAACGGTTTCAACAGGCATCTTAGTTGTTATCCCTTGAAGAGGGCTTAGCACCTCTCAACACGGAAGATTGGAGTAAGTGGCCATGTTATTGATGTATGTGCCTCGTATACAAAAGCCAAAATTTAACCCTAGACATGCTCATGTCATTCTTTGCAGATTTTCTATCACATCATTATTATTATTATTTTGCTGTTTTTTCAAGTGGTTTTATCACTGACTTATTCTGCCTTGAAAATATCTAAACATTACTGCTTATAATTAAAAATAAAATAAAATAAAATAAATCATTCTGATCAAAAGTATCTTGTACTCTGGGAGATATGCACACTAACTATTCTGTGGATAAACAGAGGTTGGAAGACAGGTCAAAGGTATCCAAAGCATAAAATTTAAAGGGAAAAAAAAAGCATTTCTACATAAGAGGACAATTTAATGCAAATTTTGGCTGATGTATACGTGGTTAGACCAAGATGAAAAATGTTTATAGTAGGTGACTAAGAACACTCGTCATAACTCCTAAATCTCTTACTCACATGGAGGACATGAAAGGGGTAGATGTAGAAGAATAGTGGAGGATTTGGGGGGAAAGATTTCGGGGAAGAGTTGTTGGTATGCTGTGAGTACCCTCACCACGGAGAAAGAGTGAAGGATTCTTCTTTCACCTCAGGTCAAGAAAGAGGGACTTTAAAAGATAACTTGGAGAATTTACTACATAACCCATGCAGTGTTGGGTCACAGTAGAATGTCCTATGAGTCATTCCTGAGAAACAGAGAGAGCGATGGGCTGGCTGAACTGGCCAGTGGGAGCAAAATAGAAGCCTGTGGTTTGGAAGTAATTGTGCATCCAGAAATTTTCAGTACCAGCGATGCATGAGTATTTTCTGTGAATCAGATGAGGATCATTTGCTATAGGGAGTCAATATGGGATTTTCTTACATCTTACCCTGAAAAATCACCTGGAGAGACAAGAAAACCTCAACAGAAACAAGTCAGAGGTGGACCCTTAGATGACAAGTGGCTTTAGGAGTCACAGAAGATCAGCCAGAATAGGGGTTATCTATCTGTGCAGGGATATATCTGTGATATTAAGTCACTGGAAAAAAATCCATGAAAGATTCCAAGAGAGAAAGGGCCATTTAAGCATGTGCCAAGTCCGAGAGCACGAAGCTACATCCCCCAACAGAACCCATCAGGTGAGAACTTTCCTGCTGTCTTTCCTTTTTTCCTCCCTTCCTCAAAATGAGAGCGGTCCGATAGTGCAGTTAGCAAGAGCTAGGAGGAGGAGACAGCCACGGAAGGGAGACACCTCAATTCTAAGTTTTATTACATGGAATGAGACACTTTATACATTGAAATGAGTGTGTTTTGTGGCTTACAGTGATTATAAGAATTTCCAGTACCCGAGCATGACTAGAGAAGTCATGGGACCCACCTGCATTCTCAGCCAAAGGTAGAAAATGTAGCCCAGCGGAATACACTTACAGGGAGAGTAGCAGACAAAGACAAAGTTGCTGTCACTACATGCCATGACTTGTCTCATTCAATGACTCAGTCAATACATATTATCTATCATATCTATACATTGCATGTCTATTTCTATCTGTTGTCTGTCTGTCTATCCGTCTACTTACCATTGCATGCATTTTCCTACCAGAACAACTTTGTCAGTATGTGATACATGTGGTTGCTGACTTTAGAGTTCCAGAGTTAGAGATTCCAGGCAGCTTCTGCACGACCTGTGTATCCATGGTTTTGTTGATCTCATTATTTCTATTTTTCTGAAACACATTGATATTCAGGACTGTTAAGAAAAATGACCTCTACTTTGCCCAATTCTGAAAGTATTAATCATACTTACACTCCAATTTGTTATTTCTTCTCTTTCTCTATTCCTCATCTTCCTTTATATTTGATTCTCTCCTTCCTCTGCAAAAGCTAAAGTGGAGAACGAGTGAATAGGATTTGAGGAATAAAGATTGGTGATCACAGGGAACAATACTGATTCCTTTCTCCTCCTTTTCTAACCCCCCATGGCATTACAACATCCATTCTATATTCTGTTTGAAAAATGAATTATTTGCAATAGCACCTTATACAATTTATGTATATATGCATGTATGGATATATTTGTTTTAACTCTTTATTTTGGAACAATTTTAGATTTATAGAAACATTGTCAAGATAGTACAGAGAGTTTCCCTATCACCCAGCTTTCCCTAATATTAATATCTTACATAATTATGCTATCTTTGCCAAAACTAAGAAATTAATACTGGTATAATACTATAAACTGAAATACAGACTTTATTCACACTTCACCCATTTTTCCATTGATAATCTTTTTCCATTCCAGTGTCCAGTTCAGGGTATATCATGCATTTATTTGTCACATCTCTTTTGTCTCCTCCAATCCTTGATAGTTTCTTTGTTTTTTCTTCTTTTTTCAAAACCTTGACATTTTGGAAGGATGCTGGTTAGGAATTCTGTAGAATGTCTCTCTTAATTTTATCTTAGACTGGGGTTGAGGGCTTTGTGTGTGCATTATATCAGGAGTACCTGAGGTCAACGTGGTGTCTCACTGATGACGTTTACCTGGATTATTTGGTTAAGGTGGTGGTATCTGCCAGGTTCCTTCACTGTAAAATTACTATTTTTCCCTTTCCATATTCTATTCTTTGGGAGTGAGTCATGTTAGCCCACACAGAGCAGGGGAATTAAGCTTCATCTCCTGCAGAGGTGGATATGTACCTATATTATTTGGGAATTTTCTATAAGGCAGATTTGTTGGTTCTTCCCTTTCACTTATTTCTATTAGCATGTACTTGTGGATTAATTATATCCTTTGGGTTATAATACAGTACAGTATTATTCTCTTGCTGCTCAAATCCTTTAGCTTTGGCCCTGGGATTTCTTTTGACATGCCCCATCTTTTTTTTTTTTTTTCCCTCCTTTTTTGTACTCCCTTACTTTTGTCACTACAAGACGCTCTAGAGTCATCTTGTATTTTTTTGGCACATACCTAGAAACAGCTATTTCTCCAAGAATCCCTGGTTTCTTTTACTTGAGAATGGTATTTGGAAACCAAGATCTGGGCATTGGGTATGCTCATTGCTGCTGAGGTAATCACTGCATCCAACTCATCTCAGAGAATAAGGACACAATCCTCTCTGTCCACAAAGCACACTCCAGAGTAATAGAAGAAGCATCTGATTTATGATAACAGGGGAGGACTTGATCACACCAGTCTCAGTACTGGACAGATCATCTAGGCAACAAACCAACAGAGGAACAATTAATCTATTAGATGGACCAAACAAATCTATGGTGATTAGAGGGGGAGGGGAGAGGGAAGAGGAGAGGTTGGATAAGGGGTATAAAGAATAAGTATGATTTGTAACAATGTATATGCTAATAAAATAAATAAATAAATAATATATGTATATTAGCCCACATATAAACATGTCTATTTTTACTTCTGTGCTCACCTATTAGGATATATGTTAAAATAAATAGCACTGATATCCCCAAGTTTAAGCCACCACCACAGGAATTATTCTAGCCTCCCCTCACCTCTGCCTGCTTACTTGTAACTTGTTTTTCTAACAGTAAGAAAGTTGGCTTACATTATCTACAATTTATTTACACATTGGTTCAACCCTAGTCTACGTGTAAATTAGTTCCGGAACTGATACCCCATAGCCCTGTGAGAAACAAATTCACCAACTAGAGTGCAGTGTTTACACATGGCTCTTTTGTCTTTAGCTTTACAGTGTCCAGTCCAAACACCATTTTTACAAAGTTACTTAAATACATTTAAGATTTTCCCATGTTATTGCATGGATCAATTATCTCACTCTATTTTCCTGAGTAGTATTCCATTATACGGACGTGCTGTACATTCACATGTTGAAAGACATCTTGCTTGTTTTCAGTTTGTAGCAGTTACAAATAAACCATTAACATACAGACTTTTGTGTAAATGTAAGTTTTCTTTTTTTTTTTTTTCCTTTTTGTCTTTTTTTGTGACTGGCAACGGATCGCAACCCTCAGTGTCGCGCCCGTACCGGACCGGGACCGGCAACGGGATCGCAACCCTCGGTGTTGCACCCGCACCTCGCTCAGCCAGTGAGCGGGAACCGGTCTGTATGTGGGATCCGAACCCTCGGCGGGAGCG